>NW_010317073.1:62697-99401 GCF_000700745.2 Antrostomus carolinensis | reverse complement strand
GTGTTGCAATGTCATGGTGACAGGCAGCTTCCCCCCGTGCACCGGGAGCGCAGGAACGGAGCCTGTTTTTCGGTAGGATGTGTTTGAGCTGCGAGGGAGGCTGCGGCAGCGGGTGTTCGCTAAAACCGCTGGTGAGATTGGGGCAGGAGGTTGGGTTGGGGTGCTGCAGGGTCACCACCTCCATAAGATGTTCCTCACAAAACACTGGGCTTGTGTCTGCCGTGCTTATGTCTTGAACCTCCAGCAGCTGATATCCTGGTTCAACTGAAGACATACCCACTGACATTTAGTGCTTTTTTTTTTTGAGTCACGAATGAAAATCTCTAAGGTCTGTGAAGCCCTCGGTTGTCAATGTACCTGTCTGTGTACGTGGAAGCTCTGCACCGCGGGTGGGAGGGGATCCCCGTCTCCCTCGCACGGTAGCTGGGCCGTAGATGCTTTATTTCCTGCAAGGCAGCTTGTTTTGCTCTAAATCCTGCGTGCAGAAGTGATCACAGAGTCGACCTAATGTCCACTGAATGCATAAAAGAGGTTATTGCTGCCCAGGGACTTCACAGATGCCAGGGAGATGGTCAGTGTTTCTGCTCTGCTTTCATTCTTCCTCCCTGCTGTCGGGATGCTTTCGTACCCCAGAAGCTCACTTGTACTGCTTCAAACTAAACATTAAGCTGCTGTCGTGGGTTTTTTTTTTTTCCTCTTCTTTTTGTAGTTTTTTTTAAAAACAGGATATACTGAGTGTTTCCCTTTGTGCTGGTGACCTTGCAGGGGGTGGGGGAAACAGAGAAGGGGCTTGACCCACTGGTAGTACTAATCGTCAGGGCTTGACAGAAGTTTTGTTTAAATATGATACATTAGAAAATTAAGCTGAGGTCAACCCTCAAATTCTGGAAATTTTCCCTCTGTTGAGGGAAAACACTCACAGCAGCCTGTGGGAGTTGCTTTCCAAGCTCTGAAGGGAGCTTTCTACCCTTAGTGTGACTCAAGGGTTGCAATTGTTTGTATATTTAACGTGCAAAACAAAACTTTCAGCCTGCTACATCTCTCTTTAAATTACATTGTAGGGCTTCTGTTTCCGGTAAGGGTGTGAATGGCCACATCTGGATATTAATCCAGATATTAATTAATTTCAAGTGCCGTGAAATCTTAGATTGTCATGCTAGATGTTAGCCCATGGAACGGGTTTTCCTTCTTTGTTTCTTTATATGTATAAAGGAGTCTAGTGTTTGAGGAATTGGAGCAGAGCTGGTTTGATACCCCAGGCTGGGATCATCCTTGTCACTATTATTTATTACCTTTTTTTTTTACATATAATTTCCAGCAATGGTCTCATTTTGACTGAAGGCATTTTGCTGGGGATACAGTGGTGAAAAAGTCACCAGGAAAGCACCTGGACTCTTTTGCTTCATCCTTTTTTTTTTTTTTTCTTCCCAGAAACATCTGTTTTTAGGGCATGAAGGACTGTCCCCATCAGCGTGTTCTCTACCTCTGGGAGTGAGGAATGATTACCCAAATTGCTGCTTGTATTTCTAGTTTTCGGGAAGAGGAAGGCGGTCCTGAACTGGTCACGGGCAGTAACGATGTGGGGTTTGACTCTTGGCAAGGAAAGCTGGAAATATTCACCTGCTTTCTGGTTCGAAAGGGCACGTTGTGTGGGACTGAGCTGAGGCTGATTTGCCTGCTCTGAGCAAGTCCTGGAAGGAGGTGTTGAGAAATGACCTTGGTGGGCGAACACCCTCAGCTGCTTCTGTCCCCGTTTTTTATACTTTTTGCCCTGTGTTTCAACTCAGATCTCTGTCATGCAGATTAAGGCCTCAGATTTTACACTCTGTGACTTTCATGACAGCAGAATTCCCCCTGGTTTTTAATGTTATCGCTTTTTCCATTTTTGTAGTCAATGAGGGACACGTTATTGGTGCTCACATCACCTCTGACTCTGGTCCCAAGCCTGCCCGGACTCAAATATCCTGATAACTGGCACATCGGAGGTGTTCAGTGGTATCATGTACCCATGTCATTGCACATGGGCAGAAGCAGCTGGGGGCAAGGGGGATTTAACCAGAAACATTCACATTTATCAACAAATTATTTCAGAATCTTGATTCTCTCTTATTGTGCTGGCAGGGACTTGCATTTTATGGAGAAATTACATAATGCTGTATGATCGAGCGTGGTACTCTGGGTCTGAATTTGCAAGGTGCGTTTGAGTTTGAACAGGAAAAAAACCCTGAAATGCTAATTTTTATTTTTTTTTGGTTGAAGAATTAAAAAACACTGTAATTTTAACTTTAGCTTTGGATGGGGGGTAGCCTCTTCATAGTATTTGTTTGAGAAATACAACATTTGCCTTAGAAAGCAAATGGTATTGTCGTATTTGAGTTATTTTATGTTGTTTCCATTACTGTCAGAAAAGACTTTTCTTCTCAGTAGTTCCTGAAGTCTGCTTTTCCCCTGAGGTCTCCTTTGATATGTATATCCTTTTGGGGATCTGTTGTGTAACAATTATGTGTTTTTTCTAGGCTACTGTCTCCATGTTGATGTTGGCATTGAAAAAAAATCAACAAAATAGGAAAATAATATTGCTATGTAAAAAAAATAAATATTAATCCTTTGCATTATGCTACCTCCCATATGCTTTAATGGTAATACATTTCTCTGAAATCCTCTCAAAATCCATCTCAGTATTTGGCTTCCTTCAGTCACATTTTTTTTATCATCTTTGTATATACCTAAAGACAAAGTCAGAAATTGAGATTTTTATAAATATGCTAGTACACTGACATCTTTTCTTTAGTGTGTCTGCCTGACTGAAGGAATAAAACTACTGGGCATAATGTATTTGCACCATGTTTTTGGCCATTGATTCTAAACAGAGAATTACTCCAGTTAATTAACACTCCACAATGAAACGATTTTTCGTCGTGCTCAGACTAAATTAATATTTTGGTCTCCATTTATCTTAGTGGAGGCATGTAAGTTTTGAGGACTGGTAAATGCTATTGAGTATCCATCACATTCATAGATCAGAGCTATGTCAAACCTGTCAGAAACTGAAGATTAACATCTCGTGGTGATGATTGTAACGTAGCCCCCAAAGAAGCTCCGTAGGCTTTGAAAATGTAGTTAACCTATGTTGCTTTTAAGTTAATATAAGGGTATGAAGTCCCTGTGGAGGTGTTGGATTGCCCGTGCTGTGGAGGGCAGGTCACCAAGCACCATTGGCTTTTTGGCCAAGCCCAGGGGGGCTGAAGCTCTGCGTTGTTATGGGATAACCCAGGAGAACAGACCTCAGCCTGGAGATGAGAGCAGCTCCCAGAGACCCCCCCCGTGCTGCACAAGGGGATGAGGCTGGACTGGACATGGCTGGAGTCCCATCATCCCTCCAGTGTGAGAGCCTGATGGAAAGGGACCTTCATGGTGTCCACATGTGGGCTAAGAGCTGAGCCCAGTAGCTGTTCTCCCAGAAACAAGAGCAGAAGCTCATCCTTCTCTGAAGGAGAGCACATTTGAGATCTGCCCCTCCTTTAGGGTGAACTCCTGGCTCCAGTAAAGCCAAGTGATGGAATTGGTTTTGGCAGAGCTGAGATTTTTGTTCCTGGGGTTTACCAGCTCTCCGCACAGCAGTAATCTTGCCAGGGGACAGTTTAGCTCTAAGGAAGGCTATTATTCTTTCACGTAATCTACAAAGACATCTGTAATTACTGCCGGTAACTAAGGCAACCCAACTTTATAGTTGATACATGCCTGCAGCAGAGCTGTGGGTTATGGGTTTTTCAAATACCTTTCTGTTGGTTGGTATGTGGCCGCGCTCAGGCAGGAGCTGTGCTGTGAGCCCGCAAGTGGCTTGAGCCAAGCCCTGCTAGGGAGTCTTGGAGAGGAGGAACACGGTGTAAACGGGGTTGTGATTAGCTTCGCTGGCTTAATTGGGGACTCTCAAATCAGGGTTCGTTTGTTCTACTTGGGGATAGCATTGAAAGGCCACGCGGGAGGTGGTGGTGGGGTTGGCACTCTCTGAAAGTAAGAGCCTCTTTGCTTATTTTAGGAGAATCCTGCTGTGTCCCTAATGAGGATGTTCATCTGGCCCAGGGAAATTAAATCATTTGTCCACTCGCTTGGTGCATGGCCTCGAATAGCCCAGGAATAGAACAAATTGCTCCTGGCAGCTGGCTTGTGAGTCCTGCTGGTGTGGTAGGACATCAGCCAGGCAAACGTGAAGGTCCTGGGGGGAAAGTCTCTGTGGTCATGGGATGCAGGGGCTCCTGCACGTCCAGGTGGCCTCTGCCAGTCCCTTTGATCAGAAGATGATGTTCCTCCTTTACTTTGCTCCATTAATATCACAACAGTGTAATGAGTGTAATAATTCTTAGTGTTGTGGAGGAAAAAAGCTTTGAAAAGGGCTGTGCAATGCAGCATTTTGGTCTTCTCATGGGTAGCTTTTGCTTTGTGGCAGGTTGCATTTGCTTGGAGCGTTTAAGTTCTTGCATTTTCATGTTGGAAATGTGTCGGTGATGTCTGAGAGTGTGTGCATGGGGGTGTGAAAGCTTTTTCCCAGATAAAATCATCCTCCAACCATTACGGGAACACAGTTCTGTGGAAGCTGAATCAGTCTCAAAGATGAGTTAAAGGCTCTTGGCCATTAATTTTTCAAAAGTGTTTTTTATATGAGTCATTTGGAAAAACTTTAAATAGAATATCTTGATTTTTTTATTTTTTTTGAAACAAGTTTTTAACCAAACAATCTGGAATATTTTTCTTATGGTGAGCCTTTGGCAAAGTATGAAATCCACCCCTGCTAATAAAGCTGAGGATGTCTTTTAGGATGCTTTTAAAAAAAGTTACTTTTCATGCTTTTTAGGAAGAAGCCATTGATCTTTTTCCGAAATTCTGAAGCAAGGTTTTTGCTTTTCAAACACACAGGGAAACGTTGGTGGAGTTGAAGCTTCACGAAGGCTTGTTGATCTGACATTTACTTTGGTGTTCAATGAAACTTGCCGTGTCCTTTCAACTGTATCTCTTGCCAGCGGAAAAGTTTGAACATAATGAAATCTTTGGTCGCTGCCTCTGAAGTGCTAATAAATAAATCTCAGCGGTGTGCTTTTTCTTAATAAAGAAGCCCCATGATTTTTATGTGCATCACTTGATTTTTGGACTCCACCAGGTCTGTCTTTGCCGATGACCGAAGCAGTGTCCCATGGCTGTCCAGCTGTCTCGCTCCAGGACCGATGGGTGCAGCTGTCCCTGCCGCTGCCTTTTGGTTTCACTTTCTTTTTCTTTTTTTTCTTTTTCTTTCGTTTTTGTTTGTTTGCTTTGCTTCCTGTACGTGTTTTGGCTTTGGAGACTGAAAGCTCAGTGAAGACTCTTGCACTTCCAGAGCTTTGTTTTTCACTCCTTGGATCCAGCGTGCCAACGAGGGCAGGTTTAGCTGTTTAAAAAGCAAGGGTTTACACTAGGATATTTAAAACTGTGGTCAAACCACTTGGCCTGAGACTTCAACTAGGGCTTTTGATAGATACAACAGTGAGGCTTAGCTGAAGGTAGCTGTCCCTGGAGCAAGGAGAGCCCCTCGCTGGGGTGTGAAGACTTGGGGAAGAGCCAAGTGCCACCGCTGCTCCGTGCCCATGAATGCTGCTGGCCGTACGTGTGGCACAGAATGAGTTCAGCTTTCTTTGGGGACAGAAAAGCTGGTTGTGTTGTTGCCTGGTACCAGTCCCTTGAATACCAAATGTGTAACAAGAGGTACTTTTTCTGATTTTTAATTTTTTCTTTTAATCCATCCATACTAAGCTAATTGGATGATGACTGTAACTCAATCTGGGAAGCTGTCTCCCTCGTCTGGGACATGAGCTGGGTGATGTTGTGCTCAGCTTTGCAGCCTCACTTATGACTGAAAATATTTCACTTGCTCAGCAAAGTGAAGGAATTGGACTTGGCTGGTTTTTGGCATTAACCTTTGTCTTGGGCACAAAGCTGGAGGCCACTCAGCATGTAGGCGTGTATTGGAGCTGCGTGCAGCTTGGCTGCTATTCAGCGTCTGCTTTCTAGAAGAAGGACAATGGAACCCACCAAGGACAGCTTGGGGGACAAAGAGCTTTGTGTAGTCTCAAGGGACATGGTGCTGGTGGCTCCCTACCAGTGGCTCCCTACCAAACCACTGGTAGGGAGCAGGCAAGAGGGAGGGTGTAATGTTCAGCAAGGGCTTCACGCTGTCAAGGGATTGTAAATTGTGAATAATTGTGTTTTTCCAAGGAAAAGACACCATGTGTGAGTATATATGTATATAGGTACATATGTGCACATGTACACACCTTAGCAGGGGCTGGCAGGCTGTCTGGGGAAGGATCCTTCCACACTTCCCTGGCTTTGTACCCTTCTTCAGACATCATCTACTGGTCACCAGTAGAGCCGGGATGCTGGGCTGCCCAGGCTGTTGGTTTAACTCAATTAATCCTTTTTTATGGTGATACAAGCCCAGCTAAGAAAGGTGACAGGGAGAAGGAGACAAACAGGTCCTCAGACCCATGGTCTGAATCTTGGGATTGTCCTATGCTAGTGCAAGAGTTGGACTCGATGATCCTTGTCCCTTCCAACTCACAACGTTCTATGATTCTATGAAATGTGAAGCTGAGGGAGACAGTACTTCGGAGGGAAAACTCCGAGAAGGTCTTCAATCAGTTGCATGGCAGTGGTGGGGTTGCCTCCTGAGCTCTGCCATTTGCTTGGGGTTGGCTTTCAACATGGACAACCTTGCTTGAGTTGTCCTGTTTGCCTGCTGGCAGGTTTGAGGGGTGAGCTGTGGGTGTAAGCAGAACACGGACCTGGCTCTACGTGCTACCTTTTTTTCATAGGTGGAAACCTTCAGCTCCCAGTGATTTCACACACTTTCAGATCAGGGAGGTAGAGATATTGACCTGCTGTCAATTCTGTATAAAGAGCCAATGCTCCCAACAGAGTAATGAGGACACACACGTGCCTCAGGCGCCTGTTGACCTGGTTAAACACAGCACATAACTGGGTGCATCTGGTTTGACATTACCTATAGAGCTGATGGTTCTGGTAGGAAAGTGTGTGATTTAATGATTCTTTGTATACATTTCGGTGTCACTAAATAGACCTATTTCTAAAATGGAAATGGGTTGTGGCCTCTGTTAATCTTTGGAAGCTGTGCAGGGAGTTTTAATAGTCCTTTTCTACTTGCTTCTATGGAAGAAGATACAAGTCATGTATTGTATGCTTGTGTTTTTCACATGGGACATTGAAGACTAAACGTCTCTTTCTCTGTATGGATGTTAAAGTATCCATGGTACTCTTGTAGTTCCCAGTGCTGAAATCTATTTCTATTCAGTGAGGCAATTATGTTCTGGCTTGAATTTCAATTTATACTGCCTTCCTGGCCTGAAGCCTGTAAGACTGGGCTTTGTCCTCAAGTGTTTGTCACTTTTTCCTTTTCTTCCCTGCTGACTGAAATGTGGGCTGGGTTGACTTTGAACATCCATGCAGAAGTAGCTGCATTTTGTGATGCTCTTCATATGGTAAACCTGAGCCGACTAACAAACATGCATAATACCCTGTGCTACAGTTTTATGATCATTTCTTTTTAAAGTGTCATTGAATCAAACTTTCCATTACTTTTTTTTTTTGTGTGTCCCTGTTTTTACCCGTTTTTAGCATTAAGCAGAGTTCCCGTTCCTCTGAGGCAGCTGAAGATGAAAAGGACCAGCGCACAGTGACAGTCAACCCCTCTCACATGAGAAAGGCATTCAAGGTCATGAATGAATTACGGAGGTACACTTTTGACTTAATGGGCATCCTCTCTGGTTTAGCAGAAACGTGCTGATTGGAACAGAAAGGCTCCTGGGTGACTTAAAAAAATGTATATCTGTGCTATCTTTGTCACAGCTAATGGTTGTGTGTAGGGAATTAATCAACAAGTAGGAAGAGACAGCTAAAATACAGCCCTTTTGTGATGGGTTGCTCTTCCCAGTCCCAGACCTCTCTATTCTCCCAGCAGAAGGAAAACAGCTATGGCTCAAAAGCATTATCTGAGCAATAGCCTTCATTTATAGATGATAATTGATTTAGTCTTTTCCATTACTTACAGCAAATTCAGCTGTAAACTATGTTCTTAACTGAGCTAATGGTCTGAAAACCAATAATAGAGTATTACAGACATTAAGACACCTACGCATAATTACAGACCAAAGATTATTAATGTACTGTTCTTACTCTCTTTAACTAGCAGCGTCAATCAGTCTGGGCTTAGCACTCAAAAGTAGGGGGTGAAAAAAAAAAAAGCAACAACTCTGGAAGAAAGTCAGCTCTCTACTTGCAAATTTAAAAATCCTGATATTGGTTAAAAGAGAACATCTCGGTCTCTGCACAGCTGCGTGGGTACAGGGAGAATGGAGGCTGGAAAAAATATCAGTGAACACAGTTTTCAAGAACTGCTGTCATCACATCAGCAATGTGGTGGCAGTGGTTAAACCAGAGTTGTTTCTTGATTGTTGTTATCCCACGAACCAGATAGAAGCATTCAGCGAGCATTTCTCCCACTACTTCATTTGAGTCCTTTACCATTCAAATAGAGACTTAGAAACCCAATTTTTTAAATAATTCCTATGGAAAGTGTCATACACATAAATATATCCAGATGGTTTGATGAAAGCAGATAACATCCTTTAATCTTCCTGCATGCTCCAAGTATCCAAAAGATGCTGCCATGGCCACCTCTCTTCTGTGGATTAAGTAGTTTCCCAATAAAGATGTTCTCTGGTGTGGAGGAGGATTAGAAATGTCTCGTTCCACAGATGCCTGACAGCGATTCTCAATTGCATAGGAACAGAAAATGGAAATATCCTTCCCTTGTAACAATCACATGAAACGAAGTATGATGGGGTTTTTTGATTTTTTTTTTTAATTGGCGTCCCTCTAGTCCGCCCTTTGTACTGAAAGCAAAGGATCTGAAAATAGAGGTTTGGGCAGCTATATTCAGAAATGTATTGTGCTACTATTATTCCTTTGTTAATTGAAGCACAGTGGGAATAGCTGGAGATGGACAACGTTTCTTAGCGCCTGTAGTTAGCTAGATCTTGTGCAATACTGAAGTGACAAAACATAGAAGACTGAAAGTTGCCTTTAAGCACCTGTTTGATGTTTTCTTCTTCTGGCCACTCCTTTTTGTCAGCTCCTGCTGCTTTTCTGGCATATACAGTTCTCACGGCTATTGTATGTGCATCGAGCTTGTGATCCGTTAAGCTGTCAACAATCAGTGTTAATAGCTACCTTGAATAATAGTGCCACCATTCAAATGCATCCAGAAATCTCATACAGAGGGTCTAGAAAAATCTTGCCAAGCCTCTAGCCTATTTGCTGTATGTTGTTCACTTGAATTTATTCAGTTAATTTAATCTACCTTTGAAAGCTAATGTGTGCTACTTGAGATAACTACAGTCCAAAGAGGAATTGAACAGGGCATCTTTTACACAAGCTGAAGGAAATGAGGAAGCCTCCATGAAGAAGCTGTTCTAGAGCTCCCCTTATTGCCATCACCCCTTCCAAACTGGGGTGAATGTCGAGCACAGACTACCAGTTCCTACTTACTGTAGAATCCCCTTTTCCAACCATAACCCTTCATTTCACAAATAGTTTCGTTCATGTATTCCCATAGATGGAGGAGGAGAGGAGACATACCTAGTCCATTAGAAGCTCCGTGTGTGTTTATTTGATATGCACTTTCCTAAACACAAAGTGGACCGTGGTGATAAGCATTAGTGGGCTGTGGTGATAAGCATTTCTGAAGAGAAGGCGACATCTAGATTTACAGATGCTGATCCTTTTTCAGTCTTGACATTTGAAAAGAAAACCCTGATTTTGCATTTGTATGCTCCAACATCTTAAACCAGCTTATTGGGAGGCTGAGCACTTCTATCTGTCTGCATCTCCAAAGCCCTGTGCAAACATTAACTAATGAATCCTCAAAGGACATACGTGGGGGCTAGTAGAAAAGGTCACTAGTTAATGAAGTGACTTTTCCAAAGCTGTACAATGAGTCAGTGGAGGAGCTCAGAAGTTTTTTGCTTTCTGTTTGGAAGCCCTTGCTTTATCCAAGTGACTCTTAACCCCACACTAATTCATGGGGTAAACTAAGTCTTCAGGCCCATGGATAAACTCCAGTGATTGAAGTTTGCTCACTGGGAGGTGGCTGGGGCAGCCCCTGTGCTGGTCAGCATTGGGAGATATTTTGGTGGTCATGTTCTGTAGGTCCAAACATGGAAAGAAGTGCAGAGAGAACTGAATTTTCCCACTCTACCTTTCCCTTATGGAAAGATGAAAGCACTGCTGGTGTTCCCTTGCATGGGGATATGTACAATCTTGTCTTACAGATCTGCTAGAGCTTGGATCCAGGTAGTGCCTAAACTCTTAAACTCTTCTGTGCCTTCTCCAAGCCCTACTTGTTTGAGAGGTGGAAGGAGCTCCTTACTCATCTGTTCTTTGGGTGTCACGTGTACCTAGTTTGGCTTCCATTTTTTTTTATTTTCCTAGGAAAAGCAGAACCACAGGCAGGGCTGCAGCATTGGGAGGATTCAAGCTGTGCTTTGTATGCAAGCACTGACAGGAACTGGTAGCTGAAGGATTAGAGGACCTTTCACTGGGATTTGGCAAAGGCTTAGGTGCCTTGTCTGTAGAGGTGGGACCTCTGCTTCATTTTTCAGGCTAAACTGATGTAGCTTTTTTGCCTGATCAGGAGTTCTGAAATGATCTTTTCTCTTTTCTGATGTTTTTCCAGCAAGCGGCTCCTCTGTGATGTGGTGATTGTGGCTGAAACTGTGGAGATGGAAGCCCATCGTGTGGTCCTTGCAGCCTGCAGCCCTTACTTTTGTGCGATGTTTACAGGTACTCTGCTCTACACCAGACACTGTACTTGGGTTGAACGGACCACTGCAAACCCAGAGGCTTCTGGTTGTGTCTCATGGCCTGCGGGGAAAGGGTTTTATTGAGAGAAGAAGTATGGTTAGGTCTGTAGTTTGCTTGATGGTCATCCTTGGCTGAGTCATTGAGGCTGGTTTATGGGCAGGGGGTGGTGATATGGGTATGGAGGGAGTGGATAGCACATGGGTCACAGAGAGATTACTATGAGTTTTGGCTCACTGCTTTTTTGAGTTGTTTTTTATTTCCCCCTCCCTTAACAAGACCTTGGGTCATGAAAACACATCATTAACATCAAGCACGTGTGCGGTGCCCTAAATGTTCACGGTGCACATCAAAGCAGTTGCTGGCACAGGAGTTGTAGTTTCAAGGCTCAGCCCTGCCGATGCTGATTTGCAGTCACGGATGTTTAATCTCCCATGGCACTTTTTGCTGCTGCCCGAAATAACACCGTTGTTCTCTCGATCCCAGTGTGTTTTAGCAGCCCTGCCTTTTTGCAGGGTGTGTTGCTGCAGTCTGATGTTTTTTATTAATACAAATGCAACCTCATTGTGAAGGGAAGAAGACGACAAAATTCTTGCTCTGATCTCCTGATCTCTATAGTGTGGACACTTTGGAGGCTGTGTCTAGGTGGGGCAGCAAAAAAAGCCATGCTGATCCCAAGGCAGTGACCAACTTGTTCAAGTCATTCTAGTAAAATTAGTCTGGTCAGGAGCTGCTTAGCTTCCTTTCCTTTTCCTTGCCTTCCTTTCCAGGATAGGAAATGACTTAACCAAAAACAAAGAAAATGATTGTATTCTCCAGGAAATGGTTGTTACCATCCTTCAGCTTTAGCATAAATGAGGTTTGGGGGTTTTGCCCCTGTTTCATTTTCCTTTGTCTGTGGTCTAGGGATTGTTTCTTCCTTTTAAAAGCCTTGAGATTAGACCTCATTTTATTTGCTTTACTGAAAGCAGAACACACAGCATTTCTCAGGAAAAAGCTTGTCATTTAGGAAGCTTTTTCTCCACATCTGTAATGGAGAAGGAGGGTGAAACCTCAGGTGTAAACAGATGTAAGGTTTGCCATGGTGAGCTGAAGTGGAGAGTGTTTGTGTTTCCCAGGGCACTGGCACTGCACTGGTGGCAGTGGGTCCTGGCTGGGGTGGTGAGGCAGAGGAGCAAACCCTGCTCAGAGGCAACTGTTTGTGCAGGGCACCTCAGGGAGGATTGGAAGGTGCTTGTGATGCTTTTTCCTAATGAGAAGTTTAAAAAAGAAAAAATATTGGAAAAACTCTCTGATCCTTAGAGGTCACCTGAGCAGGAAGGCGGTGGTGCAGTGCTGCTCTTGTTTCCATGCAGGAATTCTCCAGGCCGAGTAATCCCTCACTCTGTGAGTTAAACAGTAATCAGCTAACCACCGTCATGTGGCCAGCTCGGCAGCTCCCTGGGCTGGGTGACAGCTTTGGCAGCTGCTGGTCCCCTCCCCCTGATGCATCCCCGGGGGCAGTGGGTCAGGCAAAGACCAGTTCTCCCTTTGCTTTCAGTCCAACTAGTCCCAAATTTCTAAGGTCTGGATTTCCCTCTTGCAAAGACTGAGTGCATGATCTCCTTCCAGCTCTGTGGTGGTTCACTCTCTGGATGGGGACTTTTAAATTCACAGCTTGAACATGAGTTGGTTGCTGTGGTTTGAATTTTATTTTATTTTATTTTTTTAAATTTCACATCAGCAATGCAACCCAATGGCTCGGGGGCAGCTGCACAGCGTGGGTGTTTGCCGGGCTGGGTGGGATCTGTGTCTGCATGCTGAGTCCCTGCTGGAGGAGCTGTTTTTGGGGGGCATGGGGAACTGGAGGAGTCCCCTGGCAGTGCTGGCAGCCACATGGTACTGAACTATCAGCGTTAAGCTGTGAACAGTGGGAACCAGACTGAGACCAGCACCTCATCCGTCTGTACCTGCTGTTGGCTCTGCAGGTGCTGTCCCTGTAGGTTGGGCCTGACTTTGGACTCATAAATGACCTTGTGATGATGTTGGGATCTTTCCTAAGGCATCTGGTGTCCTCTGGTTAGACATTTCTCTTTGAAATAGCCTTGGGAAGTCTGAAAATAAACCAGCACATCTTCCTTTTGTATTTTCCACTGTTACAGGAGAGACAGGACCCAGCACTTCTGAACTGAGTGTCCCTTCCCATACTGGCTTTCTAGAGCATTTCAGATGGTGGCTGGTCCTCATTGTCACCATTCATGGGCATGATTGGGGACAGTAATTTCCATCTGTTTAGAAGAAAACACAATAGCTTCAATAAAGGAAAACAGATACTTCAGTGATGCTTCTAGGAGTGCTCCTGTGAGATACCTGGGGAACTCCAGAAGTGCTGAAGGAGGAGGCAGCAGTGCAGAACCCTCCCTTGCAGGTCTCATGTGCTGCTTTAAAGCGCTCACCCCATGCACGAGAGGCTGTGTTTTTTTTTAATCCAATGCACTTGTATTCTCCTTCAGCACATTTCTGACTTGGGGAACAACAAAAGCTCTAGCTGTGCACTGGGAAGCCTCTCTGGAGGGCAGTGTGTAGGAGGCAGGGCAAGCTGCTGTGCTGGATAAACAAGGCACCGCGGGCTGCTGCAGTTTTGACTGTAGTTTATCTTGTGACAAAGCAGGAGAGCTCTGCTCTCTCCCTGCCCTCATCAACAGAGGGGAACGGAGAAAGCGCTGCTGGGTGTTGAGTGTGGTGCGTGAAGGACTTGCCTTCATGAGGGACTGGTGTCTGCAAAGTCTGTCCCCTAAAGAGGGTCTGCTTAAAGTCCCTCTGCCTGTTTTACCTGCCTTTGCTCCTCCTTCCATGTCCCTTGTGTCTGCCTGACCGCAGCGGAGCGGGGATGGAGTCTGTGTGGTGCCTCGTTCAGGGCAGCCCTGCACCAGCTTGCTGCTTTCTCAGCGTAACCATTACGTGTGAGAGGTGATGCTAGTGCTTGGAATTGTTCTGTCATTCAGGTATCAGGTGAGATTCAAGTCTGACTTGTGAAAGACATCTTAAGGGGTGGGTTTGAAAGATCTTAAGGGGTGGGTTTTGCAGGCTTTAAAGCTGTGTGGTTTTTCTCGTGGTGTTTTTTTTTTGTTTGTTTGTTTTTCTGAAAGGATGTAGGATGAGATGCTTTAATTGACCCACCACTCCACTGCCCACCGTGGTGTTTTAGCAGCTGTGATTGCCTTGGGTCTACCTACCATCTTAGCGTTTAGGGATTGTAATAAAGGACTGTATCTGTTGTAAGATACTTCTAAGGAATAAGAGTAATAAACACATTATTTAATATTCTCCATTATTACAAATTTGGTTTAACTAAACCAGTTAAAGAGCTTTTGCTGCTGGTTTGGTTCCAGGCATGATGGTGGGCTGTGGCAGCTTGAAACACGCTTATTCTGTACCCACAGGTAGGCAGGTCCTGGGGAAGTGTCCCCAAATCTTCGATTGAAAATAATTTATTTAAAAGGAGAAGGGAGCGGCTCATTGCTCACTCCTGATCCGCACCAGCCCCTACCTCGGTTCACTTGTTGTATCTTCAGGTTCTTTGCTCCACAGCATTAGAGACATGTCTGGAGCAGCCCCCTCTTGGCAAGTGGTGGGCACTCGACCGCACCAGCATGTTTGGAGGGATGGGATCCCATCTGACCGCGGGACACAGCACACGAGACTCCCCTTTCTCCCCGTGCGCTGAGGCAGTGGAGGCTGTTGGTACGCAGGGCTGGCAGCTTGCTGGTGGGTGTGGAAGCCCACACAGCCTTTATTTTTGTTGCCTGTGTCACATGAACGCCACAAAGACAGATGATGTTATCGAATCGGTCCCTCCGAGCTGTTTCTGCATCGATCTCTGGGTGCACGTGTCCGAGCCTCCCCTCTGCCCTGTGGATCCCTGCGGGGCTCCAGCTGCTCCGCTTGCAGGAGGGGTTTGGCTGGGGGCTTCTTACAGCCACCTCCAGCTCCACGTAGGCTAATGGGGACTGGCCTTTTCTCAGAAGCCCCATCTCATCTCTGGAGATTTGGGTTTGTTGTTGTTTTTTTCTTTTGTTTGGGTTTTTTGGGGGGTTTTTTGGAGGTTTTTTTTTTTGGTGAGGAAATTTGTGAACGAGATGACACTTTGTCAATTAACAAGTCTTACCTGCTTTGAAGGCCTCCCAAATGCAGGCCATTTATCCCTTTGTACTTGTACATTTGTATTCATGGGCTTCTCTGAATAATGTTTTATTATTTAATTTTAAAAATTGAATCTGAGGCAAATATTATTTCAGTCTGTTTCCCTTGGGACGTTGTTGGCTCTTCTGATATGTACCTTCTGACCCCACTCCTGTTATTTACCTACTTATTGGCTTAAACCCACAAAGTTCAATTTCCAGGATCCAGAATTTGCTCGATGTTGAACCCCCTTTAGCATCTGACTCTGTGCTGTGCACTTAATGTGCCCGACCACCTCTTGTTACGTGCTGTGCAGAGATGTAGGCTGCAATTACTTTTCCCATAGGCTTCAGGAACTATTCTTCCTCTTAACCCCACAGCAGTACTGAGTCACCAGATTTCTTAGGGTAGCAATTATTCATGCCCAACTTTAAGAGTTGACTTTTCTTCACGCTCTCCTTTGTTTAGTTTTGTTTTTTCCACTGATTTTCTTTCCGCTTGGGAGTTTGTTCTTTCTTTTCTGTGGTTCCTCAAGATCTTGGTGATTAAAACCTAGGTGAGGTCACTGTGTGTGTGGATGGTGGAAGGGGGAGCAGGGAGTCCTTTCTCCTCCTCCCCACAGCATGCTTTTGTTGCTGTGACGTGCTCCTGTTAGACACGGGGTTTTTTTAGCCCCTGTATGTGTTTGAAGATGGGTGACCCTTGGCAGGTTCTTTTCTGTCAAGAAATAGAGCTTGTTGCATTTATTGACTTATTTTATTTTACACTAATGTCTTAAAATGTTGAGGTGTTTTTTAGGTGACATAAAAAGGCTTCTGGGAATCTCACTGGTTGTCCTTTGATGGTCAGGGATAGTGCCAAGGCAGTTTTTAGTCAGATACCAGGAGGATGTGCTAGATGTATGGGGAGCAGAGGCCTGCAAAAAGGTCCTGCAAAGCAAACTCTAACTGACCTTTTGAAATGAATTTCAGGAGACATGTCTGAAAGTAAAGCTAAGAAGATTGAGATAAAAGATGTTGATGGGCAGACCCTGAGGAAGCTGATTGATTACATCTACACTGCTGAGATCGAGGTCACGGAAGAGAACGTGCAGGTAGGTCTGGTTCAGGGGCTCCTGTAGAGACCCAAGTAAAAAGCTCGAAACTCAAAGGCACAAGTCCTTCAGGGGTGAGAGATCTCTTCAGGATGCAGAAAGCAAAAGGTGGAGCTTGAAAAGAGCTACTTCCAACCTCTGTTTAGTCTTGAGGCACTTTGCTGCTTTCCCTGCACTTGAGTCATGTTGCATTTCGCTTTTGTGTTGAGCTCATGTAACGAGAGCAGGCATTTGCCTTCCAAGAACCTGTGCTGGCTTGTGGGTCAGTCTGTCGAAGGTCAAAATAGACTCAAACAAGCAGTGAGTCAAACGTTGTTTTAAGGCTCTGACCAAGGAATCTGGCTGTTAGTTTCTAAATCTGGTAATTTGGGTTGTTTGACAGAGCTTTGAGTGGAATATGTTGCTCAGATTAGGACATTCTTCCTTTTTTGTGTGTGTCCACTCCATCTTGAAGTTCTGTGAGGTAAGTATTTGTCTGGAAGTGGAAAGAGTATTTGAAAGGCAACTTACAGATAAAGCGGGATGCTCAGGAAGAGAGTGAGTGTTTCACTGTGTCACGTGGCTGTGGCTGCTGGCAGAGCTTTTTCTTTGACTCTGCTTGTATTTGTGGTAAGAAAACCACCGTGTACTTAGCCACTGATTTCTGGAAGAGATGCTGGGAGCTTGTGGATGTGTTTTTCATTTGGTCTCTGGTTTTGTTTGCAAGTGGCAGTTTGAGTCTGTTGTCTTCCTTTCTGTGACTTAGACGTTGGTCAGGGTAATGAGTCTGGAGAGAGACGGGCAGTGCTGCTGTGTGCATTCTGTTGACCTAATTAAGATGGTAAAATTAGACATATTCTGCTTGAAATGAGGTTCTTACTGTGAATGGGACATGCTCTTCTGCTCTGGTCATTCAGGGAGGGCACAGGTTCTTGCTGACACGTCATTCTTCCTGCAGGAACATGGACAAAACCCTGAGCTGTGTCCACTTTGCAGTCTAAGCCTTGTGCCATCTTTCATGATTTATGTCTGTGGGTGCCTTTTCTTGCCCCTTATGCCCTCCAGTTTTACAAACTTGGCTCTCTGGTGTCCTCTGAACCTGGCAGTTGTCACATTCATGGGAGTGTGGACACTAGTTGCCCTACAGTGAGGCTGTGGAAGACAAACCAGCTGCGAGGAGACCTTGAAGACAGCCATACAGCAAAGCAGCTGAGGCTCAAACCCAACTGCAGGTCACTTGGGCTAGCTGTCTGCTGCATAGCCCATGCTTAATTACTATATAAAATCAGGGTCCTAAGGAGCTGAGATACAACATTACTTCAGTGAGAACCTGAGGTGGAGCTCCCAGGGTGGATCCTCTGGGATCTTCCATTGCTTGGAGGAAAAATGACATTAACACAGTCTCAGGCTGGTCCCACATGGGAAATGTGAAGAATATATCCACGTGCTTTCTCAAATATCTGCTTTCTTTCCGTGCTGCTGGTTGTTAGGTGGCCCAGAAGCACCCACTCGGCACGTGGGATGTGCTGAGCTCAGGATACCATCTGCTGTGCTGGCCCCAGTCATTCTGCCTTGAACGAAGCTTGCTTGAAGTGACTGCGTGTGCTCTGGCTGGTTTCCCATGAGAGCATTTTAGTGCTTGAGTACAGCTGCACCTGGGTGTAAGCAGCATTGCAGGAGCTGGAGCAGGCTGGAGAGTCATCTCAGTCCTGCTCTGTCTTGGCAGCATAGACCTGCCCAGAAGGTCTCTGAAGAAGCCCAGATGTTACCTTTTCTGAGCAACTAGAAAGCTATCTTTTTTAGTAAAACCTAACCAAAGCCTGTCTTCTGTGGCCTAGGGATTACAAAGGGTTAAAGTAAGAGCCCTGCCTATATTGTGGCTCCCATCTATCAGACAGTAAGGTAAAAAAAAATAGATTTGGTGAGTACTAAGGTTTGGGCATAGTGTTTTTTCCCAATCTAATAAAGCACGTCCTTTTACTACAGGATTTATTTAAATAACCACTCCGTGAGTAACTCTTTAGGCTGGAGGTAAATTCATGGGAGCTAAGAAATGAAGCTGATCTAATGCAAGATGAACTGACTAGTTTAAGTTTTATTATGTGTTAAAAATATCCATGCTGAAAATGTTTTATGGAATTTAATATCATTTTGTGATGAAATCAATATAAAGAGAAATTTCCATCCTGTCTCTGAGTGTTTTACCCCTGAGCAGAATGCCATCAAGAGGTCTCCTATTGCTGTGTCATGAACTCTAATTTTCTAGCAGGGTGAGGGTGAGTTTTGAAGGAATTTTGTGCAGTATGAGACAGTTTTTCAGACTTCCTCAGTAGCTCGAAGAAGCAATTTCTGGGTGTAGTTGCCCAGTAATTTCATTGTAGAAACTACAAATAAAAAAGATTGTTAAGTGGCATTAACTGAACAGATGTAGCCAAGCTACCAAAACATGTGAGTAAATGAAAAGACAAGTTCTTGTCAGTGAGCAAAATAAAAAGAGAGGAGAATTGAAATGAGAAAAAGATGAGCTGCAAAGGTAACAAAGGAATACAGGAATGAGTGTTTCCAGGTGTGCTCAACTGGTGAGTGGTGCCCAGCACTTCACAATAACAAACCTTTTTACAGTATTTTTATTGTTTCTTTTTTAATAGAAACCTGTCTCTTTTTTGCTTTTATGGGCCTGGTGTGGCGTACAGGAAGTGAGACTTTGTTTTGCTAAGCACATTTTTGTAGCTGATTGTCATTTCATTGCACAAAATGTTGTTTGTGTTTTGGTTTGTACACACATCCTTCCTTACTAAAAAAAAAACAAGGATCCAAGCCTATACAGCCTATACAGTCAGTTCCAGTCATCATCTATGTAGTGAATTACTGGGGGGTAAAGGGGTTTTTCAGTCCACCCTAGCTCTGTGAGGGAGAGCACTGAGCTCATGTGGGAGTCAATACTCTCTTCTAACTCCGTTTGGGTTACATGGGTAAGAATTGCCCCAAAAAATGCAATCCTGCTTTATGTGTTGGAACCTCATTTTTAGAGTGAGATTTCAAGGTAATATGGATGATGTAGTGAATTACTGGGGGGTAAAGGGGTTTTTCAGTCCACCCTAGCTCTGTGAGGGAGAGCACTGAGCTCATGTGGGAGTCAATACTCTCTTCTAACTCCGTTTGGGTTACATGGGTAAGAATTGCCCCAAAAAATGCAATCCTGCTTTATGTGTTGGAACCTCATTTTTAGAGTGAGATTTCAAGGTAATATGGATGTAGTAGTAGGAAGGCTCAGGGATCACAGAATGATGGGGATTGGAAGGGACCTCAGGAGATCATCCAGTCCAACCCCCCTGGCAAAGCAGGTTCCCTACAACAGGCTGCACAGGAAAGTGTCCAGGTGCGTTTTGAACATCTCCAGAGATGGAGACTCCACCCCCTCTCTGGGCAGCCTGTCCCAGGACTCCGACACCCTCACAGTAAAGAAGTTTTTCCTTAAGTTTGCCTGGTTCTTCTGGTGTTCCAGTTTGTGCCCATTGCCCCTTGTCCTGTCACTGGGCACCACTGAAAAGAGCCCAGCCCCATCCATTTGGCCCCCACACTTCAGATATTTATAGACATTGATCAGATCCCCTCTCAGTCTGCTCTTCTCCAGGCTGAAGAGTCCCAGCTCTCTCAGCCTCTCCTTGTAAGGCAGATGCTCCAGGCCCCTCGTCATCTTTGTGGATGATGGAGAGGCTTCTGTGCCCAGCAGTGCTTTGCCTCTGAACACACATTTGTGTTTTAACCTCCCACTTATTTGGAAGGCATGGAGCAAGGAAGAATGTCTGTCTTCATTGTAATCATGTTGTAGTCTCAGGAAAATCCGTCCTGGGACTTCTGTCCCCACTGCCTTCTGTTGTTCCTCTTCTATTGCACCCCACATCAAAGTTAGTTGTAAAGACATCTGATTTATATGCATGACAAAAGGTCTCATTCATTTGAAGGTGGAGCTTGATAAATTTATTTGGAAGAAAGTTGTGCTGTACAGTTTCTGTAAAAAGGAAGAAAACTAAAGTGAGTGACTTGGGGAAGTTCACAGATGCTCATGTGCAGCCCTGGTTGGCTTCAATGGAAACCACATGCACATGTCAAACAGAGCACAGAGCCTGCTGCTCCATACCTGGATGGAATAGCTGGCTGTTTTAACGGATCAGTTCCTTGAATTTTTCACTTAGGTCTTGATTTTGCAGCCGAACTGGCTGCATTGCTGCTTGCCTTCCAACACTCATATCAAATCTGCCAGCTCAGTGAAGAGTGATGGGATCAAAGTCCAGTGATGGAGAAGGGGCTCAACATGGTGTCCTTGAGCAGAGCTGCATGAAGGGGAGATTTGGGAGGAGGCTCTTTGCCCTTAAGCAATTCTATGAAGTCACCTGGACCTCTGACTGTAGACAGTGAGTACAGTCCCTCTTCAGTGTGTCCCACCCTTCCTCACTGATGCACTTTATTACTTGCAGGCTGCCTGAGAATTACCTTCCCAATTAAGAAAGTCATTACCATTAAGGTTGTAATGATTCCCTGGCAAAAGTTCCGATTAACCTGATTTCACACATAAATTCTCCCGAATGAGGTGCAGTGTACCACGTGTGTGGTGTGTCCTTGTGCATTACCACAGTTCGAGTTATGGCTCATAAAGAAAAGTGAAGAGGTGTCTGGAGATCAGCTGTATGGAGGAAATAGATATTGAAACTGTCAGCTTTGCAGACATAATAATTGTAATAAAAAATGGCTCGAGAAAGGAGGAAAAAAGCTTTGCTAGAAGCTGGAGCGTTTCCTTTTCAGAAGTGTGCTTCTGCACTTCAGCTTTCCCTAGGGACTTAGGACTTTGCAACAAAGGAAGGAGAGTATCTGTGGCAGATGCAGTTTTGATGATAAAGGGATGATAAGTTCATCTCCCTTCTCCCTGTTCACTCTAAAAGCTGCAGCTGTAGTAGGTGCAAGCTCAGAGCGAGGCAGAGAGTCTTTCAGCTCAGCTTTAGGACATGCAATAAATCAGAGTTATCTTCCTCCCTGGAGTAAAATCTCCTCACATTGCATCGCCCTCCTGGAGAGCCCTGGTCAACAGCAGGGCTGACTTCTCTGGAGTCTTATAGCAGTTGGGTTGGGGGCCCTTCCTAGTCCTACAGAAAGCCTTTTAGATCGGATTGGCCTAATAGAAAGTTGAGGAGAAACTTGGGATGTGGCATCAGAAGGACTATGCTGTGTCTGATGGATGTGTCTCCATGTTTTTATCCCACTGTTTAGGGATGGTGTAACTGTTCCGTATGGTGGAGTTGGAGAAGGTGGATCAGGAGGGAAGTTGCCAGCTGCTCCTCCTCCCCTTCTTCTTATGCCAGCTCCTGGAGAGGTTTTGTGGCTCTCTGATCCTGCTACACATGCCTCTGCCTTGTCTGTTTGACCCCAGGTGGAACATTTCAGTAGAAGCACCGTTGTTCACCCTCAGCACTGCCTGGTAGCAGTTGGGGAGTGATAAAGCCTAATTGCCTTCCTAACTCTTGAAAGCCACATTACAGTAGTGTAGTTTTATCTCCGTTACTTGTGCAGTTTTAGAACTGTTCAGGTAACACCAAGTATTTAACCTGTATTGAAAAGGTAAGATCTGCTTGTTTCTCTGGTCACGAATTCCTCTGAGAGGCTGCGTGGGAGCTGTGTCTCTGTTTGGGCAGATGTGGAGTCCCAGCTGTGGCCCTCAATGTGCTGCTGAGGATTACACCAGTACCCTTATTTGGCTTCCAATTTGACTAAACTGTCAAAGCAGCTTATAAGCTTTAATATATCCCCTGCCTTGGGAAAATGCTCCTCTCCCAGTTTTGCAGAGGAGGAATGGTGTAGATTAGCTCTTGGCCAAGGTTACCTGGAAGGCTGTGGCAAAGCAGGGAACTAACCCCAGTCTCTGAAGTCCAGAGTTAATACCCTGCTTATTGAGTGAACCTTCTAGCAACACAGAGCACTTCTGGCTGAAAGATGTTTCTAGTTCAGAGACATCAAAGGTTTATGAAAGTATTTAATTGCACAGGCAATGTTCTGTAAAACCTGAGATTGGTACAGAGTCTGCAGAGTGAGAGAGCACAGCTGGTGAACTAGATGGTTATGGGGGTGTGTGTATATATATACACATGCACACACACCCCCCATAGGTGAGGTTCTGGATATAATTTATTTAGCATAGAAGTCAGTCTCAGTAGTAATAGCAGATAATTTGGACACAGTTTCAAGAGGATGATTGGATTTTGGTCTGGAGGCTGATCTGCTAGAGAAGCCAGCTCTCTGGAAATTGTTCACAGTGGTTGGAATTCAAATATTAAGACCCAAATCCAGACCCAAGGGAGTAACTTGCCTGGATATTAATGGGGTTGCAGTTTGGTCCTGCTGCATGTTTAGGCAGGGCATTTCCTCTTGTTATTTCGAAAGGAAACAGACTTCGTGCTAGCGGATATCCTTTGCTTGCTTTTCGCCTTCCCTGGTAAAAACAAGATGAGTGGTGAGATGTTCAGCTGGGAAATAAGAAAGAGAAAATCCACTCATCTCTTGTTAGGCTATTTATATCCTATTTCTGAAAAGTATTCTATGATAATACCCCTTTACCAATAACTATGGTGACATATAAGGCTCCTTCTACGCTGCCCTGTCAAGGCAGCACGAGGCTGTAAGAGCAGCACAGGGATGTCCAGGGGGCTGTGACATGTGGCTGTTAGTGATGGTAGTGACTACCCTCTGTTTTAGAAGCAATATCCCAAAGCACTTGAGGTAGACAGCCCACCTGGATTTGCAGGCATGCACACTGGCTCGATGAGGGGTGCACAGAGGAAGCTTTGACTGGTATATGGTCAGAGATGGTTTGTAGAGTCTGACTTCTTTACCCACAGCCCTTATGCAAGCCAGTGGCTCACCTTTCTGCTGATGTAAGGAGCTGGTTCAGCTAGATAGAAAGTAGTTCACAGGTAGGTTTCAAAAGAGTGAGAGCTTTGCTATCTTGATTTAATCAAAACCACAAACTAATCTCCTCCTGGCATCAAGAGGCTTGGGCCAAAATGGGCTTCTGGGTTAATGACTTTCTTTTCTTTATTGTTGCCTGTCGGGGTGGCTGCTTGGCAGCAGTCAGACACCGTACAGCTGGGCTGGAGCTGGAATGCATCAGTGGCTTAGAAAAGACCTGGGGCAGGTTGTGAATGTCCTGCCCAGATGTGGAACAGGACTGTGGGGGCAGGCAGACAGGGACAGGGAAGGGAAAACAGCGTCCCTTCCCTTCCCTGCCATTGAGGTCCAGGGAGGTAAATGCTGTTAACCTGTTTGTTTTGTTTAACAGCTACTTGGGGATTTTTTTTTTTTTTTGAGTCAGAAATAATATTCCGGAAATCTGTGCTCAGATGGTGAACACAGATGCCTGGTTGGAAGGACATGTGTGAAGCAGCTAGAGCTATGGAAGAGCTGGGATAAGACACGTCTGCAGTTGCTGTACGATATAAGAAAGGAAGTAGCTGATGTCACAGTCTGTAACATCTCGACTGACTCTGTCTTCTGCCTCCTCTCCCACTCACTGGCCTCAAAGATGGTCTTTCCAGCAGTTGTCACATTCCTAATCCACGTCTCCCTTCTCTGCACTCAGTCTTGTAGATACAAAGCAGCACCTCATTTTCAGATGCGGTCATAAACCACAAGTGTCCACAGCATTTTGTGTGAGTGAAAACGACGGCTGTTGATTTGAATAGTAGACCCCATCTTTCCTGAGAGACTTGCAGTCACCAAAACCTACTTGAGCTTCTGTGAACTCTCTCTTAGATGGCAGTTTAGGCACCCTGCTCAAAAGTCAATGTAGTTTTGATAGAAATAAGAAAATTCAAGGTTTTCAGGAGTGCTGTGCTGCTATGGGCTTTGAATGTGATGGTAATGCATGTAAATAATGTAAAGCTCTTCAGAGGAAAAAAAAAATAATCTGTCTGCAGGACCTACCTTCAGCAGAGCCAGAAATTCCAGTGCATCGGGGGTTGCTTGTGTTTTGCTCTCCCTTTACCTGCTTTGAGGTCTTGTGGGGAGGAGACATGAGGAGAAGAGCTCCACTTTCAGCCTAAGATGGGATAGCCATTTCCATCTCTTGGAGCACGGATGGGGATCTCCTGCATAATGATGGTGCTAAAACTTTAACCTTCCTTCTTGCACCCCACAGGCACGTGGCCCTGTCTGCAGTGGAATTGCATCTAGTTTGTGCAAGCTGTGAATCAAACTTTCTTTATCACTAACTCTACTTCCCTCTTTTTTACCTTTGCAGGTTTTGTTGCCAGCTGCTAGTTTATTGCAATTGATGGATGTTAGAAAAAACTGCTGTGACTTTCTTCAGTCCCAGCTGCATCCCACGAACTGCCTTGGAATCCGAGCTTTTGCTGATGTGCACGCATGTACCGAACTGCTGCAGCAGGCGAATGCCTACGCAGGTGAGGGAAGGGTTGTCCATTTGTTGAGTTAAACCTGATTTCAGGTACAGCAGCTCGTAGGTTGAGTAACATCAGCACATCCTGGTTGGTCTCTTCATGCTTCTAGTGTTAGAACAGGGAAGGGAATACTTTATTGGCTTGTAGACTTGTAAAACTTCCTGTGATGCTGCAAATTGGGAAATGTTGGGAAATGTGGTTTAGTCACAGGGGAACATCTAAAGAGGTAAAAAAACCTGATCCTCTGGATCCCAGCCCACCAAATAGTTCCTTAGTATGTTCCTAGTAAGCTCTCTGGCTGCCTGTTCAACAGCACAGTGTTGTCATGCTGCTGTCCTCCCTGTGTACGCTGCCCCGTGAGAGCAGTAGGCAATGCTGGGCATTTGTGTGGTCTAGGAATAAATGGCACAAAGCAAAATCAGATCTTGTGGGTGGGAGTGGGAACACTTGGCTAAAATTGTCATGCAGTTTGAGCCTCTGATCTGTGGAGCAATGGCCACTTACCCTAAGAGTGGATAGACTCTTGATTCCTTGAGAGTAGGTGGGTTTGGTTGCAATAATTAGGGGCAGGCAATGGCTTTCAGCATTTCTCCTCTATGTTGTAAATGTAAAGCTGTTCCAAGCGGCCCCATGCTCTTAACTCCCCAGCACTTTCCAGTCTCCTTCAGCAGAGTTGCCCTTGACCCCTGCTTGGGAGAAGCTGGTAGTTTCCTCTCCTCTGTTTTTCTGCTTTTCTGTCTATTTGTATAGGGAAAAATACACCTGCTGTCTCCAAGAGCACCTGCTCTGTCCTGCAACATTTTCCTTAATTGGAAAATGTTTTGTCCTTAATTGGACCATAAGTAGACTCAGTGGAATAAAAATGTGCCCACCAAAGTCCTTCCCTATTCTCCTGCAAATAAAAGTAAAACCTTTTCAGCTGCTCTGGCTGTATTATCCCCTGGAGGAAAAGGTACTCTGGAAGGAATGGTTAATTGTATAAAGGCTTGCTTGTAATATCTCATTATCCTTGCTTCCAGGCCCTGTTTAATCTTTAACCCAACAAGCAGTGCATTCAGTGTATATTTATTTGGTTGTTTGGCAATTAGAAAGTCTGCTTTGTTGTTTTATTGGCCTTCATAAGTCCCAGTTAGTACAACAGCCCATGTAATGTTAATAGAACTCCATTAATAAAAATGCCATTAAAATTCTTTTCACTGTTGTTTATGTAACAGCGTTAAACCAAGACAGAAGTCCCCAAACTCAAGAGTCCATGAACTCAGTTACTTGAGAAATGCTTAGCTCTGGCCAATGGATAACTTTTAAGAGGTGGAGGAGCCTTCTTGATGCAGACACAAGTTACTTTATTAAAATCAGTAAATATTTTTACTTGCTTCCAACTAGGAACAAGAGATCAAATATCTTTCTACTGCCAGATGCCAGTCCAGAATGAATAGGAGATTGTGTCCAGAAGTCAGAGTGCATCCAGCTTACTGTGTGCAGATCATTTCCTGCTTCTCAAATATTTAAGGCCAGAAGAGTTCATTAGATCTTACATATGATTTCCAGCATAACAGAGTATTAAACTTCATCCAGATTCTATTTTTAGTCAGAGCTTTTGGCTTAGCTGTGGTATTTTGGTCCCCATTAGACCAAGAAGTGTCCATGGTTGGGGAAACCCAGATGCCCTCTGCAGCACCAGCACTGGTGAGGAGTTGTTCTGGTGGCATCTCCAAGGAACTCCTCTCTGGAAGTTGTGCCAGCTTGTGCCTCTGTGGTGCCACTTTTTGGCAGGCAAAGCACTTTGCAGATGTGAAAACTAGAGGCAGATCTTGCTGTGGAGGGAGCTCTTTGGGTACATGAGTCTAAGCTTCTAAATGCTAAAGGATTAGAGCTTGGAAAAAGCTGATTCAGATAAAGTGTCTGAGATTCATGTATTTCAACCAAAGATCAATGGGACCCAACAAATAGCAGCTGAGATTAAATTGGCAACTAGAGGTAACAAATGGTTGCAAAACTAAAATTGTCTGTAATTAGACCTAGAAATTATTTTTTAGAAAGTAATTCTTTCCCTCTGGCTAGATATAAAGCTTGACAGACTTGATGAACCTTTTTGGACCTCTATGGCAATCAGCCATATTTCCTCCAGTTTGGTATTATAAGCAGTGATGTGTATTTTGTTTTCAGGTGGTTCCCAAAGTTACAGCAGGGAGGGATTTGAAGGCAAAAAGGAAGAAAAAGGAATTTGTACAGTTACAGAAATAAGTGGAAAGGGACAAAGCTGTTGGGGAAGATGTGTGCTGAGGGTTTGGAGCAGGAGAAAGGTTCAATTTACATATTTGGGGGAAAGAAGTAAAAGATGAAATGAAAGAAGGAGAGGATCCCCTTTGCCCATCTCTCCGTGTGCCCCCTTGTACACACCTGGATGCACTGGGATCTCTCACTGTTTGCTTCTGAGTGTATGTACCAAACTGACTGTTTGACTGATTGATGTTAAAGATGGGCTTTCCTTTAAATACCTACAAAGATCAAGGACCTTTGCTGTGGAGTCTCATCCCGACGTTGAGCAGATCTGATTCTGTCTTGCTTTTTGAAGTGGGCAACAACTTGAGGTGACCAGGTTATTTACTGCTTTAGAAAGGCATTGGCACTTTTCTTAATTGCCACTTCTCATCATATTTGCCACTGGGAGGTACTTAGTGGCTTTGCAGAAATTTAAGTTCCTATTTAGTGTCATTTATGAAAGTGTCTCATGGGGCTTGTGTTACTTGAAATAACATCACATTTCTTCAGCCTGCTCTGAGATGATTTTCTGTTTCTGTTCCGCCCTGCAGTCGCAGCGTGTTGTTTGTCTTGGATGCTCAGAGCTGTGATAACAGCGGTTCTCTGAATGCTGTGGTCCTTCCATTGACTTAAAGCATAGATTTCATTATAATTTTCTGTTCCCCCTTTTCATTTGTTGAACAGAGCAGCACTTCCCTGAGGTGATGCTAGGAGAAGAATTTCTTAGCCTTAGTCTGGACCAGGTTTGCAGTTTAATATCAAGTGACAAGCTCACAGTCTCCTCTGAAGAAAAGGTACAGTAAATTGTATAGCAACAGTGAATGTAAGAATGCTGGAATGTTTCTAGATCTCACATCAGGAACTGTTCTCATGTTATGCTCTTTAGGGGCCGTTTTCCAAAAGAGATCATGTGGAAAGGAAAAGTAAAAATAATGTGAATCCTAAAAATGTATGAAAATGACCTTTGCTCGGTGATTCTTTGCAGGAAGTAATGACTCTCAGATCCTTATCACTTCCAAAAGCTCTGGGGGCCAGAACTGAATACCTTCCCTCTCTGGAAAACTAGGAACCTCCCAGCTGCTGTTGTGTAAAGCTCTTATTACCTGTTGTAAAACCTCAAAAAAAGGTGAATTTCATTAGGCCAGGGAGGAGTATTGCCTTCTGTTGTGAGTTGGACAGAACAACTAGAGGAGGCCCAGAGCCAAAAAGAAGGAAGGAAACATTTTTCTAACATCATCAGCTCTTTTAATGGAAGAGGGAAACAAGGCACTGGTTGATGTTTTTGTGGTTGAAATGTTCGGCACATCTTGTGTAGTCTCTAGTCCTGGGAAGGAGGCTGACCAGTGGTTAATGGACTTAGTGAACACCAGGTTCAGCCCCTTTCTCTGGTTCTTGCATGACCTGCAGCAGCTTTCTGGGGAGAGGTATGTGCCCTGGGTCCTTCAACTCACCTCCCAGTTGTCACTATGGGGAGATGGATGCTTGTGGAAGGCTATAGGAGAGCTTGAGGATTACGTGGCTCCTAACTTCAGGACCCTTGTTGAATGCCTATGTTTGTGGTGGGACGAAGCTGGACCTGGATGTGCTTGGTGTTGCTGGTCTGTCCTGAGCTGCACATCCAGGTGTGTGCACCCATCCTGCTCAGCCCCTCCAGGCTGCAGACACGTAGGTGCTTGGGCCCATAGGGACCCTAAGCCTTGCCAGAAAACCTGCACCATGTGAGCTGTGAGTGCAGGGATGCTTCATTCAGACCCTGAGCCAGCAAACGTGGAGGCTTTGGGGTGTGTGTTTCTGCAAGTGTGGGGCTAGTGTGGGTGTCTCAGCGGGGTGCTGTGAGGTGCCACCCAGGCAGGGCCAAAAAGGGAAGAAATAAATGGTGTGAACTCACAGCAGAATCACTTTGCATGAGCCAAGCAGCCTGCAAAGGGAAGTGCAAGTTTAGTAACCATTTTTTTCCAACCCTGTGCAGCATTGTTAAAAAGCTTTTATTGGCCTTGAGCCCGGAGAAATCAAAGTACTCCCTCCCTCCCTTCCTCATCTGAGCTTTATACAATCAAAACCACTATTTCTTTAGCTGATTGTGAAAGTTGAGAATGCAAGGTAGTGGAAGGAAATGCAAGTATAAGCTTCATGCTGAAAACAACAGATAGAAATAACAAGAGAGAGGCAGAGAATGGGATTGGAACATAAACATGAAATATGTGCTGGAGTCCGATGTGCTGAAAATTGAGGACAGATTTGTAGGCTGCTGTTTTATGTTAGCTTTGTGACAGACAAGCAGTTTTCATGACCTTTCTTCTTCTTATCTGCTAGTGTATGAGATATATATTATTAAAATATATATATATATATATATATCTAAAAAGTATATATATGTGTGTGTGTATCTTATACATCTATACACACGTATATCTCTGAGTATGCATGTGCACATGTGATGGATAGATAACTATTTTTAAGCAACAAGATGATGTAAGGAGGCAAATACTTCAGACATCTGAGAACTAAATGTCACAGGCAGATTTCATGAGAGGTTCCTGTTCTTGCCGTGTCCCATACATGTGCTGCAGCCTGTGAACCAGAGTGTTTCCATCTCTGGGTTACTGGGAAGTGTTATAGCTGAGTCCTTCCAGAGCCAGAAGATAATGAGGCCAGGGAGGGAAGTATTGCCCTTAAAATGCTTCAAGACCAGGCGTATGTGCCCAGCAACTTGTGTGTTCTTCCCTTCCTCTGCCACCCTTCAACTAATACCCATTGGCTTAAGAAAATATATTCTTTATCTCCACAAATTTTGGCATAATTATATCCCTAGGACATCAGGACTCCAAAAATTGACTGTTACAACAGAAATCTATTTTAATTGTAAAATGATGACAACATTATTCAGAGATTATCCTTGTTATTCAGATTACCCTCCTTTCTTTCCCTCTCCCCCTTGCTTTTACCAGCCTCTGCGGTTGCACAGGCCCTTTTGGCCTAGGGCAGAGGTTTATTTTGGTCCCTGCCTGCTCTTTTTGCTCTAGCTGAGTACTTTGAAGACAGTTTTATCAATGCTTTCTGTACTTGACCTAATTGGCTCTTCAATTCTAACAGTGTATGCGAGCAAGGAGAAACTTATTTAAAAAAAATCATATTTTTTCATATTTACTAATGATGTCTGAAATGGAGGGGCTTCCAGTACTTGAGAAAGTTCAGAACAGTGACAAAAGAAGTTTTTTAAAGGACTGAGATTTTTGGATGGAGGATTTTACACAGAGCCCACTAATTGACTGATCACCTCGTACTGCTAACACGCAGTAGAAGCTGCTGCACAGGTTGTTCTGCACTCCTGAGAGTATCTAAGAACTGGATTTTTGTCTGAAGAGACTGGGAAAACCTCTGGGCTTGCTCTTTGCTTAGGTAGGGTGCAGAAAGGGGGATATTCCAGGCTTTTACCCTTCTCCATAGAGTGGGAAATCTTCTCCATAGAGTAGGAAATCTGCTTCTCCCAAGCTCAGGACTGCTCCTATGGCCAGGCAGGTGCCAGCCGCTAACTCAGCCCATGCCTCTGCTCTAAATAAAGCTGTGTGGGTAACTGCTTCATTTCATCACACCCCGGCGACAGGTCCTGCATGGCTGGAAAAACTCGGCTCCTGGGGGAGCAGCAGCAGCTGCTCAGGGTCTGAAGCGGGCACAGCGTGCAGAGAGAGGGCATGACAGTAGTGGAAACAGATATGGCCTTTAAATAGAGCTATTGCTCCCCTGGATGAAGATTTTTTTACTCCCTTCCCATAAAATTAGCAATCAGAGCCAATAGAAAGTTCCAGAATCTGATATTTTTTTAAATTTCTATGATTTTTAGGGTGGGCACAGCATGGTAGTGTGAGTGTATGCCCAACTCAGGAACAGTCTCCAGCGCCAAGGAAGCAGTTTATTCCTTGTGCACATTTACTTTAACTTCTTTTGAGACTTGTTCACTGTCATCCTGGTCTGTAACTGGCTATGTCCCAGTCCTGTGACCTGTTTTGTAGCTCAGCATTTGTGCAGAAGAGGTTAATGAAAAGCATGTTTGTCGGCTAAGCGTTCCCTTTATGCTCCTTCCACGCTCATTTGCAATTAAAAATCTCACAACAACCTAGTTTCTACTTTAAATGCCTTGTAGCCAAAGTTAAATTGTTTGTTTATTTATTTTCATTTTAAAATACTTCAAGATTCTACAGCAGTTATTTTCCTCTGTTTGCTGGGGTTTGATTACACGACTCCCTGTTGTGTTGCTTAAATCCTCATCTCAGCTCCTGAATTCCAAACAGTTCAGCAAGAGCATTTTTTGGCATAGGAAATGAAGCTGGTGCTTTACTGTTTTTTGGTGTTTTTTTAAGGATATAGTTTAGCCTAAGAGGAGGAAAACCCTTTCCATTCTGCCTCTCCTTTGTGGGAGGACACGTCTGCCAGAGTCTCCCACAAATCCATTTGCCAGTAACAATTGGGAACTGAGAGATGGTGCCCTCAGTTCTGGTTAATTTTGTCAAATTAGTGACCTTGGACCAAACAAAATGATTTCTTGGGGAGAGATGGGAGGGGGTAGAAAGAAAGAAAAAAAAATATCTGTGCAGATTGACCTGACCATTTGGTGACCCCGGAGGGAAGTTAAAACCAAGGGCACGTGCTGAGTGTGCTGGGGCGAAGGGCCAGCGATGCCTTTTGGAGGAAGCACGGGATGGCTGGGGTCTGCAGGAGGCATCTCCCGAGTAACTGAGTAGTGAGAGCACTTGGGGAATTTTGCCTGTGGATGTGAGTTCAGGGTCAGAATTTAATTCTGACTCTGGGGGGGGAAACTCTACTGCAATGATCCAAATCCTGCTGTGCAGCATCCAGGCTGCACCAGCCCCTCTCCTTGCCTTGCTGGCTGTTTCAGGGAGCCTTTCCCACTCCTGGTGACATTTTTAGGCTTTTCTTCTGGGATGGAGTAAGGCTCACAGTTATATAAGCACATGCATATTCATGCCACCAGCCCACGTAGGACGCTTCTGCCCGCGTCTGTTCATCGCGCAGGGCTCTGCCTGGCTCCTGCTGCTGCACGGGGTTGGTTGTTTGTCATGGAATTAAAGTTTGGATGCTTATCTGAACTGGTTGGATCTGGGAGTAAAACTATAAATCCAGTGTGCCCTTGTTTCCTTGTAGACGTATCTGAGTATTTTTAGTGGTGAAACGCATGTGTGGCTGCAGACAGGGGTTTTCCTGCTCATGGTGACCTTGTCCTGACAACTTCTTGTTTTTTTGGGGTTTTTTTTGGTGGGGGAAACTGGTACAGTGATTAAATATGCTGGTGAGTGTAGTGACTTACTGTGTGGCCAGACTCCTCCAGGAAGGCAGATCTCTGTTATCAGGAGTAATCGTTGTGGCTGATTTCATGAATAATATCCAGTGCAAATGTCAGCAGGCTCATTAAGTTTCCTGGCTGCCTTCCACTACTAATGTCCAAGAGGTATATGATTGTCCTGGACACACGCTTAGCTTTGAGACTGATACAGCACATCTAGATGTGAGGTTGCTTATTAACATGTATGGTCAGCTCACCTTTTTGCTACCATGGTGCTTGTGCTCTCTGCATAGTCACGACGTTTTCATCTGTTTGCTAGAGATCTTGCACCTCCTTCCTTCGATATTTGAAAATCAAAATGCTTCTGATTTTGAGTAGGTGACTCTGCAAGCCTGCTCTCTCTTCTCTATTTAATTGTACTTTATCTGTGTAGGTCTTTGAAGCGGTTATTTCTTGGATAAATTATGAGAAGGAATCTCGTTTAGAGCACATGGCTAAACTGATGGAGCATGTTCGCCTGCCCCTTTTGCCCAGAGATTATCTTGTACAGGTTAGTCTGCAAATAAGTAATTAATACTTGCACTTAAGCTGCTGGTAGCTCCTTAATCAATGGCTTGGCTGTTTGTGTCTGAGGTGGGTAATTTGGCATGTCACTGAGTCTGGTACAGAGAAATAAAAGGAAAAAGCAGGTGGACTCAAATCAATGTGTATGAGCAGAAACCTTGTAAATGTGACCTGTGCTCTGGCAGTGCCTGGAGTGGAGCTCCTGCCCCTCTTGGTAGAAGAATTTAGAGGTTAATATCTTCATTTTTTTCACTCTGAAAATGCCCAGGTGGTGGTGTTACAAGCTTGTGTGATTTTTTTTTTTTTTCCCTAATGCACAGGTAAATTTAGCTTGGTGAAAACACTTCACCTGATAATTTTGGCTTAAGATGTGTTCTGCATGTAGAGATGGTGTGAGCGGCAGGTGAGATGCTCTCTGACTTAGTCTGACTTAGAGATTGTTCTTGATGAGTTAATTCCTGGGATCTGGGCCTTGAAAATGAGCTGAGAATCCCTGAAGAAGGGGTTGGCATATGGGCTCATTGACTACTATGCTTTTATAATTAGTCTAAGAAAATCAATACAATTGAAATAAAATTGCTGCTCACAAGATGAACCCATCATGTATTTTTTTTTCCTCTCAACTATATCTTCTGATCAAGTAAAAGATACTGCCCCTCCTTAAAAATTATGACTCAAAATAAATTACTTATTTTGTACCCAGGCTCCTGGTGAGTTCTCCTCTGCTGAGTTAAGTGTCTGGCAGAGGGTGGTGAAATAGAGTGATACTCATGAGTGATACTGGGAAAAATTGTGAAGTTTGAATGTTTTACTGCATGTTTTTCTTTGGGAAGAGCTGGAAGTCTGTGTGTCTTCTGCATTTTTTTTTTTTTTTAAATGCTAGTACTTTGGAAGAGAAATTCCAAGTTTCATGTTCTTTCTACAAAGCTCCTTGTGACCTGTGCCACCAGGTACTTCAGTTTAACTCATCTTTCATGTGTGTATGCGTTCTCAGACAGTTGAAGAAGAAGCTTTAATTAAGAATAACAACACCTGTAAAGACTTCCTTATCGAAGCCATGAAATATCATTTGCTTCCTCTGGATCAAAGGCAACTGATAAAGAATCCCAGAACAAAGCCGAGGACTCCTGTTAGCCTGCCAAAGGTAAGTTGAGTTCATCATTTCCTATCACCTCACACTATATTACTGGTGGCATTTTCTCTCTTTGAAAGGAGCTTGTGTACTTGCCATGTTACTTCTTATTAACTCCATGATCATCCTCTGAAGTGTTTTACTCTCTCTTCTGGTACTGCCTGTGCCCAGCGAGGAGGTATAATTAAGTTGGATAAACTTAAATAAACCCTTAGGAGAAGCAATATCTCTGTTCCCAGTGGCAAGGCTCTGCTTTTGAGACATTTTATCAGCCACAAGTGGTTTTGTGAAACGGCTGTTGCTCTTGGAGCTATGGCTTGAGAACTGCTGACCCATGGAGAGGCAGCGGGCAGCTGGCTGTAGTGCTCGGAGGGTTGGCTGAGGCTTCCGCTGGCTTGTGACACTGTCATGGACCCCAGCTGAGGAGGGTCACAGTAGGTGTCTTTCCTTTTCCTGTCTCATAATCGTAAGCCAGGAAAGCAGGAAACAACAGCACCCATTTTGGAAGTCTGAAGCAAATTTCAATAGACTCAAAGCAGCTGCTGAATAACTAATCCTTGTTACTCCCTGCATTTATCCTGCAGGCATGTGATGCTCTGGCCACCACTTTATTAGTGAAGAGAAAATGACAACAGAAACTATTTTCCCTGTGCCCCAGAGATAAACTCAGTTTGACATGATGTCTCTCAACAGCCTGTTGCTGGAGTTATTCATAAGTGGTTTGGAGATTTTAAGACATCAAAACCACACTGTATTATTTTTCTAAGTGCAAATCATAGGGAGCTTGGTTTGTGGGATGGTGCATGAGATTTGTGCTATGAGGATCTGTTCAGATGTTTAGATTTTGGACTGTCCACTGAGAAATTGCAGTTCTTCAGAAGTGTCAGTGCATTGTGTCCTTTCTGCCTCCTGACACTGAGTTGACTTGGTAGAACACAGATGTGGGGCTATCATAAAGGGTTGATGTGACCCTTGTTCAAAGGATTAAATTAGTTAAGGATGAAAATAAACCGTGAACCAGTGAGTTCAGAGGTTCTTAACATCTTCTGTAGCCTGACCTATGACCACAGACCCAAATCTTCTGCAGGTTTCTGCTCCCTTCATTTTAACTGTAAAGAAAGGGGAGAAGGTGATGATCTTCCAGCAATCCTGTTACTGAGAAACTTTCATCTGGTCTGTTGGTCCTGCTGATGAGGGATTATTGTCTGCTGTGAAATCTCTTAATTCTGTAAGCGTGTGAAGCTCTGCAGCTTTCCGTGGAAGACTGTTACACAACTAGTAGTCAGGCTGCTAATTTCGACTCAGTTTGCTTTCTAATGTCACGTTCTCATCTTGTAGATCTCACAGTCCACTATTTTCATACTCTTCACGTTGTCTCAGTTGCTGTCTAGCTCTCTACTTTTACAGCAACTGTGATTGGAGTTGAGGTCATTACCCAAGTGACCTCAAGTGATGATCCTATCCCCTCAGCTACTCACAGCTGACTTGCAGAGGCTAAAGCCAGTTTTCCATCTACTCTTTAACTATATTTGAAGCCCAGTTATCTTGTATCTAGCTCCTTGGCCTTGTAAAAATCAGATTGTCTTGGGTTGTGTTTGCTCCTGCTGATTTTCTGCGATAAGGGGAGCAAATTCTCCTTCTTGATAGCTGTGGAGGGTAGAAACATGTTCAGAACAAAGTGCAGATTGAGTTGTTTGTAAGTGCAGGGGGTTTGGATGCTGCCTGTGCATACGTTGGTTCACAGCACCCAGGAGAGGGACTCAGGAGTGATGGGCAACCCTTGAGTGCTGAGCTGTTGGCTTCTGGGGCCATCACCCCCTGGGCAAGTCAGTGAGTCCATGGGGAGTTTATCTTCTGGTAGCAGACAGGGCAGACTTGAGGAGGACCACACTGCACACTGTCCAGGTCTTCTCACTTTACCACCAGTGTCCACTGCTTGCTGTTGCTGGGAATGGAGTCTGGGGCTGGATGGACCTCTAGGCTGATCTGGCAGAGAAGTTCTTGAGCTTCTGAGATCATTTTCACATAGATCTTCCCTACCTGTAAGGAATTTAGGGTTTAATTATTGGATTTGCATTAATACATGTTGCAGCCAAAAGCCTTAATGAAGCTGACAAATCACTTCCTTCAGCAGCCCAGCACCCTGGATCTTAATAGTCCTGGTGATTTCCCTGAGTGTCTTCTTCCCTGCAGGTGGCAATACAGCTGTCAGGTTTTATTTGCTAAGTGGCATCGATTATTTTTAGCACCACCATGGAGATAATGACTAAACAGTGGGCTGGCTCTGGAAATTACACTGAGATCTTCTTACTTCTGCAGCGAGTCTTGCATGTGCCGTGGTACAAAGTGGTTTTGTGTTTCATGGAGAAATAGGGCAGGTTGCCCGCCTTGGAAACGGTGAGGAATGGTTAACAGCTGTACATTTAGCGTACATTAAATTGGAGATAACTTTTCACCCCCTACAGAAGCTTTTAGTGGACCTGCAGTATGTTTTTGGCAGCTACTCTTGACCAGGTTGTGCTGATGGTTTCTTTGCAGGGAGCAGCTGCCCAGGCTAGTGTCTGAGATTTTCTAGCTCTCGTCTTCCCTCTCCAGGTGATGATTGTGGTGGGTGGGCAAGCGCCCAAAGCCATTCGCAGTGTGGAGTGCTATGATTTTGAGGAGGAGCGATGGGATCAGGTTGCTGAGCTTCCCTCCCGGAGATGCAGAGCAGGTAATGGGAACACTTGCTGTAACCATTTTTGTTTTCCCAGTGCAGCTCTTCAGGGCTGGGTGGATGTTCTCAGTTGTCCCTTCAGCCTTTCTCTGTGGCCCCAGCCTCAAGCAACTCTTCCTTTTTGCCATTCCTTCCTCCTCTTTCCC
>NW_010317073.1:58099-62685 GCF_000700745.2 Antrostomus carolinensis | reverse complement strand
TCCCTACACACGTGTAACCTTCTCATTCAGATAGATGTCCTGCTTTCCAGAGGGGCTATTCCCACTTGTCTGCCCGCTATAGTCACTGTGTCCTCTTCATCACCTCTCTCTCCTGACTGCTCTTCCATCAGTATTTTCCCTCCTCCTCCTGTCCTGCTGGCCTGGCAACCCACAGGGATCCAATTTTCCATGCTGGTTTCCTAGTGAAAATCGAAGGAGTTGAGTAAGGCCCTCTTGGTGCTGAGGAGTGGGTGATGGAGAGTGGATCTGTAAGTTGTGAACGTTCCTCCGAAGACATCTGAGAGGGTTGTGAATGTGGATCACCATTTGGTATCTTCTCTGGCTCAGAAAATGATTCCTTCAGGTGTGAAATCCATCTGTGCCTTATGTTGCTGTGTATTTATGTACATTTCACCTTCCATACGACACGTATGTTTCACCATACTTGTCCCCAATGCTCTTAACCTGTAGGAAATACCAAAGAGTTGCCCACATTCTGCTCTTCCCTGCTGCCTTACACACCCCAACAGATGTCTGATGATACTCACTTCCCAAACTGTTTGTAAAACCCCCCTAAAATCTCTCTCCTCTTTTATCAGGTGTGGTATTTATGGCTGGCAACGTTTATGCTGTCGGGGGCTTTAACGGATCTTTAAGGGTACGGACGGTCGATGTGTACGACGGTGTGAAGGACCAGTGGACATCCATAGCCAGCATGCAGGAAAGACGAAGCACTTTAGGTGCAGCTGTGCTCAATGATCTCCTGTATGCAGTGGGCGGCTTTGATGGCAGCACTGGTAGGTGACTGAGCAAAAACCAGGCAGTGCCTGACCTGAAAAAAATGTTTTCAGAGAAACCTGCAAAGGCTGCAGAACTTTAGTGAGGTTCCTGCACCCTTCCTCTCTGGTTTTGTAGAGAAAGAGCCAGACTGGGTTTCCTGTGTGTTGTAACCAACCACACCCACATTCTGACCCATCAGTAATTGCAGAGTATCTCACTTTTTTTACTTTTTTTAAGTGATACAGTTCTTTCAGTCTTGTTCTCTGTATGAATATGCTTATTCTGGACTGAAAAGGTTTTTTTTTTCCCTGGTTTTAGTTAAATTTTGCATAGCAACATGAATAAAAAGCCAGCAAGGCATCTTATGGGGTATGTGTGTCTGGGATTTATCTTGGCCCAACTGCATGTTTAGATTCATATCTCTGCTGTAGAGCTTTGCCACTTGGTTAAGCCCTAAACTCACTATTTAATCTAGTGATGAGTACAATGCAATGGGGTCTGGGGGAATTTTTAAACCTTTGAATGGTTTAAATGAATGGACATTTTGTAATGCCCGAAAGGATGTGGGACTTCTGGGCTTGGAATCTGGACTCTGCTCCTCCTTGGTGTCCCTAGCACATCAAAGGGGAAGCAGTCCCACAGCAGAGGCCATGGGATAACAATTTTTTCAGCCACTGAAGAAGTGGCATTGACATGCTGGTCCCAGCCTAAAAGGCAAGGGACTAGAAAATTGGGTTGCAGGAGTGTGGGGGGAATTACGGGCTTGGGAGGAGGTGGAAGGCAAATGAAAGTGCAACACCAATCTTTTTTTCTTCTCTTTTTTTTTAATTAGAAAACCTGTGTATCCCCTTTTTAACTAGGTCTGGCATCAGTTGAGGCCTATAGCTATAAAACCAATGAGTGGTTTTTTGTGGCTCCCATGAACACAAGAAGAAGCAGTGTTGGAGTTGGAGTTGTGGAGGGTAAGAAAATCAGCAGCCGTTTACATCAAGCAAATGTTACTGTCTCTGAAGGGTTGAGTGCAATGGAAGTTGGATTTGTGGAGGGTAAAAAAATCAGCAGCCGTTTACATCAAGCAAATGTTACTGTCTCTGGTTGAGTGCAATAGGAGGGAACTGCAGGATCTGTTCTCTAGACTATCTTTAGTTGATAAAGATTTATTTTATATGATTTAATCACTGCAGCTTTTTCCATTCTCCTCTTTATCTTAGTGAAAAATCACGTGTAGCTTTCCAAGAGCCTTGGACCCATATCAGACCAGCCCATGCCTCCTGTGAGTGGCATTATGTGTGTTCAGGTTTCTTTGAATCCTTATTCTTCCTGGGCTGCTTCTGGCCACTGAAAGCAAATGGTTTTGTGCAGTGTATGCTGTTGCCATCAGCAGACATTGTGTGGATGGAGTACCCATCACAGAAAATCTGCTCAGTGAGAGAAACAGGAGCATAGTTCATCCCACAACCCCAGGCTGGTGGTTTGGCAGGAGTACTAAAACCTGTGTTTATTGACATTGGGCTTCCGGCATGCACGGCATGCTTTGCTCTGGTTCGTAAATGAGCAGGGACTGATGATAGCAAACTGGGCCTCTCTCTACAAGAAGGACATGGAGGTGCTGGAGCGTGTCCAGAGAAGGGCAACAGAGCTGGGGAAGGGTCTGGAGGACCAGTGTGATGAGTTCACGGCTGAGGGAACTGGGATTGTTGAGCCTGGAGAAAAGGAGGCTGAGGGGAGACCTTCTGGCTCTCTTCAACTCCCTGAAAGGAGGGTGGAGAGAGGTGGGGGTGGGTCTGTTCAACCAAGGAACAAGGGACAGGACAAGAGGAAATGGCCTCAAGTTGTGCCAAGGGCAGTTGATATTGGATGTGAGGAAGAATTTCTTTGCTGAAAGGGTTCTCAGGCATTGGAAGGGTTTGCCCAGGGCAGTGGTGGAGTCCCCATCCCTGGAGGGATTAAAGAGTCGTGTAGCCATAGTGCTGAGGGACATGGGTTAGTCGGGGACTTTTCAGTGTTGGGTTAATGATAGGACTCTATGATCAAAAAGATCTTTTCCAATCCAGGCAATTCTGTGATTCTGTGAAACACCAGTGCTGCGGCAGCTCAGGAGCGAGGCAGGTGAGGTGGGAGCAGAAGGTGCTTGGAGGGATCGCGGTGGCTGTTGACACCTATGTGTCAGCACCAAACTGGAGTGAGCTGGAAATGAGCAGCGTGGAGAAAGAGCAGTTTCAGTAGGAACCTTTTCTTCCTTTAGCAAAGTCAGTTCTGAAGCAAGTGGAAGGTTTTCTTTGGCCTTGTCTTTAGTGTGGCATAGCAGTTTCCAGTTAATACAACGTATTAACCCTGTGAGGGTTTCCTATCTTCTGTGTTGTAATCACTTGGCATGAGTGAACAGGCTAGCTTCAGCTGTGCTAGCAGCATTGGATGGTTTTGATTTGGCCAAGGTTCTTCAAAATCAGGTCTAGGTTTCCATGCAGGTATTATATTAACATAAGAGGCTACTGCATATTTATTGCTCATGTGATATTGTAATTAATGTACAGTATCGACCTTTGACAGCACGCCTTGCCTGGTGGCACCTGAACAGGAGGAAATGCTCAATCAGCAGAACATGCTTTGATGTTACCTCTTCTCCTGGGGCAACAAGTCATTTGGAAAACCCTCTGGGCTTTTGGCTTCTAATTAAGCTGTTCTATCGTGTTGTTTCCTTATCTTAGTTGACAGCTTTAAAAACAGTCCTTCCTGTCTGTGAGTCTGCTTCAGATCCTTTCGGGAAGATTTTCCCCAGACATCCCAACAGGTTTAGGCACGTCTTCCAGGGCCTCAGCTGGGATCTGTCCTTACCTGGCGTGATGGTAACGTCAATCGGTTGTAGCTGTAATGCTGATGCCAAGGTGTGTCTCTTCCAGGTAAGCTCTATGCCGTGGGGGGTTACGATGGAGCATCCCGTCAGTGCCTTAGTACCGTCGAGCAGTATAACCCAGCCACGAACGAATGGACCTATGTGGCTGACATGAGCACTCGACGCAGCGGTGCAGGTACTGGTTCTGAGATGTGTTCTTCAGATTGCTGGGTTCTCTGCTCATGGAAGGGAAGGAAAAAAATGTGTGTTGGTATTGCAAAGCTGGCATGTGCAACCTGTTATTTCCCTCTGTTCCCATGAGGAGAAAAACCATAATTGCTTGGAAGCTCTCAACAGCTCTCCTGACTTTGTTAAAACCTGCCAAATTGAAATTAATTTCTGGATTAATGAAATAATGTTCAGTGATTCTAAGTAGCCTTGCTAACAGATGCATCTCACTTGTAAGCAAAAGGGTTATCTTTCCAACTTGCCAGCTGCAGGCTGAGCCAGGGACTGGAAAGCCAAGCTGCACCTCACCTCCTTCTCTGCTATCATTTGGGGGCTGTCAGGTGGATTTTCCTTTTGGATCTTCTCTGCAAGCATCCAGTGGGTGCTTTGCAGCACAAAGCACATCTGCACCGGGAGATGTGCAGACCAAGTCAAGGTAACAAAATTCATCTCAGATTGCCCCTGCTAAGCTAGTTTTTAGTGTACTTTTTGCTAGCAAGAGTTGATGATCTGGAGGATTAGAGGAAAGGAGATGTTAAAAAAGGATCATATCCTAGTCTTGATGGTTTCTAACTTACTACATGATGTTAGACCCAGTAGGCACTTGTCTTCTCTGTGGCTGTTTCTCTCTGAAAGGGATAAAAGCTCTTACCCATTGCATTTGAAATAATCTTCACAGAATCACAGAGATTGGAAGGGACCTCAGGAGATCATCTAGTCCAACCCCCTTGCCAAAGCAGGTTCC
>NW_010317073.1:25986-58031 GCF_000700745.2 Antrostomus carolinensis | reverse complement strand
TCTCTGGGCAGCCTGTCCCAGTGCTCTGACACCCTCACAGTAAAGAATTTTTTCTCTGAGTTTGTCTGGAACTTTCAGTTCAACCCCCCTGCCATCAGCAGGGACACCTTCCACTAGACCAGGTTGCTCAAAGCCTCATCCAACCTGGCCGAGAACACTTCCAGGGAGGAAGGGGGCATGTTGAGACTTTTACCTGCTGAAGGACACTTGCTGTGTTCCACAACTTCTTTCTTTCCTCACTCTAATACTTTTTCCATAACTTTGGGTCAAGCAAATATGGTCACACACTGTTGGTTTGAATTCAGTTGAAGAGGTTTTTAGTATCTGCTTTTGATGCTTAAACCTAGCCAATGCAACCTTCCAGGGGAATGACTATCTCATAGTGGTGACATCATGTTGAAACACAGCAAAATGGTTGTAGTGAGATGGATTTTAGTGAATTTTCTTCGTTTGAAACCCCGCTCTGAGCACTGCTCTGCAAACACATCTCTGCAAGGCAAGTCCAGTATGAGGAGTGCTCTTGCTTGTCTGCCAAATAGCCTTGCAATTTTCTCTTCTCAACCTGAAAGCTGAGCTCCTCAAGTTCTGGTTGTCACCCAGCAGGCACTGGGGAGGGGATTGCCCAGTGCCACTCATCACCAGTGGTGCTGCAGCACGATCTATCGTACGGCTCCGTAAATGACACTGTTTATGGCTCCATAAATGAAACTTTGCGCGAGCTGCTGCTTTGCCGTCCCGATGCTGACATCTAGTGGAGATGGGGACGGGTGTCCCCGAGTTCCTGGGGTGTCCCTGAGTTCCTGGGGTGACCCCAATCTGTGCAGTGAGGCTGTGCAGGTGTGTGGGTGCTGCCTGGGTTTGTTGGACCAGCCAGGGGATTCCCTGTCCCCTCCTGGCAGGGACATCCCATCTGTGTCTCACCACACAGGGAGGCAGTTTTAGGTGGAGAAGCCTTAGAGTGTTTCCAACTCTTTTATTCTACTTTCTTAAATTAGTTTACTAATTAAATTATTTCTTAACAGTATAAATTTTTTGCTAACAGCTGTATACAGTCAAACACCATGGTGCTGCAAACTCAGGCTGCTGGGCTCAGATGTGATAGGCTTTCCTCACCAGTTAAATGAGTTCCCATCAGCTGGGAGGCACCAGCTTTGGGGCCAGGACGTAGAGTGGGATGTGTTCTGCTCTTCCTAGATGGTGCATGTTGGAGTACCTCAACCAGACTGAGAATTTGGTCCAGTAAGGTGGATATTTATGGCACTTAGAGATTAATTATCAGTGTTTGTATGAGATGAATCATGAATCTCAGTGTCTTGTTGGGATTTCAACACTTCTTGGTGTGGTGAGAGACAGGTGATCAAAGCCAAACCCAGCAGCAGCAAGTTAAGAAAATCCAGAGAAGAGAGAGGTGATGGTGGTAGACCTGTGGCAGTGTTCCTGTCCACCAAACAGTGATGTGCCTGCTGGAGTTTTAATTCATCAGTTGGTCTCAGTCTTTCCCTCAATCATCGGCACAAGTCTATCTTCAGGGCACGGGGCCCATCCTACTGGTTAACATCCATGGTTGAAATGATGCAATTCAGAGCTATGTTTCTGTTTTACTAACATCCCACCTTGTTAATTTTAATAGAGGCCTTTGAACCTATTAATGAAGATATGTTGCTGGAAGTTTTAACTCTCATGGATTGGTGAACATTTTAATTAATTCATTTACTTAATATTGGGAAGCAGCACTCTTCAGATCCCTTTAATTCCCAGCTATTGAGCCAGGGACCTGTGAAAGTGGCTGGGAAGGTGACATTGGAGGCATCTTGTCTGTGCCAAGTGCTGCTGCTGTGTTTAGGGACAGGAGTGGGGGGAGAGGAACCCAGTGTCAGCCTCAAGAACTGGAGCCCATTAATTTGTTGAGAAGAGGAAAAGTGTCCAAGGAATGAAGTGATGTGGCACAAAGGCATCAGGAAAAGCAAAAATAAAGCTCCTGGGATTGGGAAGCAGACTAAAAGCAAAGACCCCCATGGCCAAGAAGATCAGGCAGATGGAAACATGGAGAGATGGGATGCAGTGGTGAGAGAGACAAAGGGAAGGGAGAACAAGTCAGTCCAAAAAGGTTGAATAAAGGCAGGTGAATGTTGTGGGACTAGACTATTGATCTTGGACAAACTAAGATCTACCTGAGAAGGGGCACAACCCTGAAAGGGAGGACATCTGCCAGGCTTTACTGCACAGGCCTGCTGTAGTGCCACAGGGTGGTTGGGTGGAGAGTTGACTGTGTGCTGAGTAATCTTGAGGCACATGTAACCCATGTTTTGGAAATGCCTTGGAAAGCCAAGGCAATTTCTGGTAGAAGGACCAGGGTCATGCAACCCTTTCCCCTACATGTTTGGCTAATGCTGGGCTCTGGTTGGCAGGTGTTGGTGTTCTCAGCGGGCTCCTGTACGCTACCGGGGGGCACGACGGTCCCTTGGTGAGGAAAAGCGTGGAAGTCTATGATCCAGGAACAAACACCTGGAAGCAAGTAGCAGACATGAATATGTGTAGAAGAAATGCAGGTAACAACAATAAGCCTTTTTGTGGTGTTTGGTTGCAGTTGTCTGTGGGGTTTGTCATGTGACTGATGTCCTAGTGATCATCGAAGTTGAGGTATCTGCTTGGGAATGAATTGGAACGTGGCAGGTGATGTGTCGTGAGGGATGAGTTAGCCCATGTCTAACTATCTTGCTCTGCTTTGAGGTGTGTGTGCGGTGAATGGTCTCCTGTACGTGGTGGGAGGAGATGATGGTTCCTGCAATTTGGCCTCGGTGGAATACTACAACCCCATCACGGACAAGTGGACGTTATTACCAAGCAGCATGAGCACAGGGAGAAGTTACGCAGGTAAATAGTGGAAGAGTTGGCAACAGCTGGGGTCATTCATAAACTCAAGGGCTGTGCGTTCTGAAGCTTTGATCTTACATTTTTGTATGTTTTATGTTGTTTCCAGTAGAAGAACCTTTCATAGAAATAGTAGACACCCCTCTCTCTGCTAGCCTGTTGCTGGTCTTTGGCTTTGCAGGGTGATCTTAGCCACATCGCAACCCAAGATCTGCTCCTATGATAACTGTGTCTGTCCATTCTTACAACAGGTGTGGCTGTGATTCACAAACCGTTGTGACACATGATCAAGCCAATGTGAGGAGCAGAAATGAAGTGGATCCAGCTACGTGGCGTTGGGAAGATAGCTGACCTCTGGCTTGACCCATCTCATTGCTGTTAACATCTTAGCGTGACAAGTGATACATTACAAACATCATCTGCTCCGCGGTGGATTGCGTAGCAAAGTGAACATCCCTCTGGGGACGTGTTCCACGCTAGACACGAGGTGTTGCTTGTTATCTGTGGTGCAATCAACTGTTCTTCTCAATGGCTGGTGTCCTGAGATAAACACTGTGCTTGAACTGCAGGCACTGAATTTCTTGTGTGAAACAAAACTGCTACGTTTGGGCATGTGAGTAAAAACGAACACTTCTGGATTTCTTCACTACTGATGCTCCGTGCACGTTATCCATTGAACTATTTACTCACTGTGCCTGGAGGGTGAACTTTACTACTGGCAGTGGAAACTTCTGAGTAGCAAGTGAGGAAAGCAGTCAGCAGAAATGGACTGGAACAGGGTGCTCTGGCTTGAATGTGACACTGTCTAAATCATACATTTGTATATGCCACTGGACTACTGTATGTATCCCTGAAATCCTTGTCGTATGGTGGAAATAAATACCATGTGATTTTTCTACTTGCCATGAATGCTGTTTGCTGTACATGATGGGACCTGCTGGGCAGTGCCTCCCCTGGGGCTGAAGTCTCGGCACCCTGAACCACACGAAACTTCATAACCCCACAGAACGTGTGCTGCTCCAGTGGGGTTCATTGCTCCTGTGACACACATGTTGCTTGAATAGAAAGTATTCCCAACCCCTGTGCTGCAGCTGTGCTGAAAGCCCCAGTGCTAGCTCTGTCCAGCAGCTCGATGCCATTTCATAACAGAGCCTTTAGATGTTAAAAGAAATACCTCATGGTGCCATTTATATATAGAGACATGACATACAGTGAGAACCCTCTGTCACCCAAGCAGGGATTAATGAGCAAAGTAAAATATCTGCAGTGTTTTAATGCTCCCAGAGTATTAACTAATCACTGTCACTGTAATTGCTATTTTAATCTTGCCTGTACTGAAGGCACTCCTCTGTTAAGTATGAAGAAGCTGAAAGAGGGGAGGTTTAGATTAGGTATTAGGAAGTTCTTCGCTGTGAGGGTGGTCAGACACTGGCCCAGGTTGCCCAGGGAAGTTGTGGATGGGCCTCCCTGAAAGTGTTCTCGGCCAGGCTGGATGAGGCTTTGAGCAACCTGGTCTAGTGGAAGGTGTCCCTGCTGATGGCAGGGGGGTTGGGACTGGATGATCTTTAAGGTCCCTTCCAACCCAAACCATTCTATGATTCTAATTCATATCTAGATCCAGCTGTAAGGTAGCTGTTTTGCTCACATCCCAACCTCCTAAAGCTTACTGTTTAAGGTGATGTTTGACTTTAAAATACTGTGTCTCCTTGTGAGCTCTAGCATGCCTCTACATAGGGAGGTGGACTCCCAAAAGACTCCTCAGCTAAAGGGAACTAATGAAGAAAAATATTTTTTTCTCAATTTTTTAATTGTTTGGGGTTTTTTTTTGTTTTTCCCTCTGTAGATCAGCTGAGGATTTTTGATGTGGGCAGCTGGCCTGCAGGACCGACTCTGCTTGTGTTACTGATGAGCTCCAGCACTTACCAGTGTTGTTCTGCTGGTTTCTTTCTCCAAAGATCTATCAAAGACAGTCAGTGTGACCTTCTATAGTAGAAAACAAAACAAAACAAAAACAACCTTGTAAATGTGTTTCAGAGGGATCTAAGGCTACATTGTCTTGTGCAGCTTTTGTAGAGAAGTGGGTTTCTTCTGTGAATTTTTAAATTTTTAGTGTTTGAGTTGACACAATCCTCGTAAGGTGGGCGCCTGTTCACTGTGGAGGAAACAGCACCTACCTTTGCTACGTCACCTCCTACAGAGGGAGCTGACTTCCATGGGGAACGTTAGGCAGCACCTACTCCTCTTTGGATGTTTTTGTTTTTACAAACAAAAGCAAACTGTCCAAAGAAATGGCAATGTTATTCTTGATGTCTACTCTTCCATTGTATGCCGCCTCGGAGGTCTTAAAAATAATAATAATGATAATAATAATAAATTAGTCTTTTCTATAATACCATTTAAACCTCTTGCTTTGGGTTCTACAACCTGTAGTGAAATGTGCCAAAATAGTAGTATGACACATAGCTCCTGAGGTGTTGCTTACTGTAAAAGCTGTTGAGGCTGGTAGGAACGTATCCGTGACTGCAGCTGCCCTCAGATCAGAGTCCTGAGATGCAGCTTTACAGTGCCATAAGCAAGATGATGCCTTGGGTTGGACTGACTCAAATTCACTGCAAACACCAAAAAGTCTTTCTCTTTTGTGTGGCCTGTTGGAATAGAGGATAAAATGGGACAGGCAAAGCTTTTTGGTCAGAGTTGGCATTTCTTATTAGATTGTGATGACCTGGCAAGGGTGGACAAGCATTTTGTGCACTCATGGCCCTCGTTAGTTCTGGTGTAGACATAGGGAACGTAAAACTCAATAGTTGGAGATACCAGTGAACCTTCTAACACCTGTGGCATCACTGGAGCAAAGGCAAATATTATGCAGAGTTTGTGTGGGCTAGAGATAAAAACTAATAGTGCTAGAGAGGTGCAAGTTTGAAATTTGCCGTGTTTGTCAGATGTCGGGAAAGATGAATATGCCTAAAAGTTGGATATTTTTTCCCATGCTGTGGATCTCTCTATAAATCTTCTTTGCTTATAAGGAAAACAGTTTGTGGTGTTTTTCTGCTGTTGTAAAATGGCATTTGTGTTCGCTGCTGACCTAGACCTGCGATTTGCTGGACAGGGCTAGGACTGGCAGCCCTTGCCAGGGATGAACCATGGTGTTCCTGGCTGCAGCTACTTCTCCAACAGCAAATGACATGTTTCTTCCTTCCCTTCTCCAACGTTGCAGTGTTATGCAAGTCAAGTGACCTCATTTTCCAGCTATGCAATATGAACAACCGTAACACGTGGTGAACCAGCTGTATTTCTCACCTCTCCCTTTGAAATGCTTCTTGAATTTGCCCGTCTTTGGTGTGTGGTTTCATATTTGTATTGTCAATTCTGAGCACCTGAGCCAGATCCTTTAAAGATTGCCTTTTTCTAGGACTGAAAACTTAGCGTTAGCGCTAACAAATTTTACTGTAAATATTTTTATAAGACAATTTTAAATAATTTTTTTGGATTGCTTTTTATGGTCATCAATGACACTTGTGTTAAATTCTGGATCTAATTCTTACACTCCAGTGCAGTTTTTGCTGGCCACGATGTAGATGTGAATCTGTATGTCTTCTGCACAAGAAATTAAATGTTATAATTAAGATCTGGGATCACTCTTATGTCGATTCTCACATATTAGAAGGACAGCATTGGGCTCAACATTATGAGATAAATGAAAATCCATTACCTCAGTCACTAGTACACTCTTAAGTTATTAGTTATTTTACAACAATTTCAATACTCTGATTTAATTTTCTTGTGCCACATGTTTGCTTCCCGGTCAGTTTGGTGGATGAACCATCTCTCAGCCATTTCGTGTCTCGGCTCCTGCGTGAGCGCAGCGCTGCTTGAAGATGGAGGATGCCACACACACCACAGCGCCTGTGTTCAAACCCCCCTGAGCTACCAAAACCAGTGAAATAATTGCAGCAGATTTTGTAAAAGCTTTACAAACCCAACTTGGGCTAATTCCTCACCATGGTCCTCTGTGAATATGAAGGCTTTCCTCAAACCCTCTTCTGTTGTCGGCTCTTTTTGGGGGTCACCATGTCCTAACCCCTGTGGGATTCTGTCTGTGGGTTTCCCAAAGGTGACTTTGCTTTTGCAGAGATGCCATCCCAGGGATGTGCACCCACAAAACCCAGCAGCATCACCCTACAGGTGCCCACACTGCTGGATGTAAAGCAGGGTAGGTTTGCCTCAAGCAATCTGCTGTTTAAACAAGTTTGAATCAAGTCCATCATTTCTGTTTGTGCCTAATAAATAAATTGGGGGTGATTAAAACTAATTTTCAGTTCATTCAGTTTCTCCAAATACTATTTTTTGGTACAGATGTGTACAGTACTGTAATTACCATAAATATACTTGGCAGCATTTACATGACACCACCACGAAAGCTTAATACTCTTCTCTCGTTTGCAGTGTTTGGAGACCAAAGTCCTTGATGTCCAGCGATGTGTGATGCCTGTTCATCAAGTTAACACGATGGTTCAACAAATAAATGCAGCTCGTTTTTAACCTTTGGGATTTGATACTAATAAAATAGAGTATCAAAGCAGCTGCCCCTTTGGCTTAACATCATACTCACAAATCACATTTGCACGGGCATAATTTGTTGCTCAAAGCTACAGTGTTTGGGAGTGTGCTAGACATTATAGTCTGGAAATGAATTAATTCACTTTTTTTTTTTCCCCCTCTGGCCTTATCTCTGTTTATGAGTTTCTAAATTATTTTCCTCTATAGTGACAATAAATAAATAAATATTGAGAATTTTAATTTGTATATTTTATGTATAAAGAACCCTTAAGAGTAACGGATGATTGTGAAATAATTTACCTGAGTGTGAAATTCTTTGTTTTTGTAAAACAGGCTTTGTTGGTTTAGTAGCTGACAGGAGACCCTAATGAGTTGGTTGACTGTTTAAGCTCATTTTTTTTAATTAAAAGATTTTTTTTGCATGAGTGTGATGGACCAAGGACTTTGCAAAGTAATTCTCTTGACAGCTGTCTTGTCCAGTGTGACAAACGACTCAAGAATCATTCTTCACTGACATTTATATCATGAAAGAAAATCACGTTGTAGTTCCCCATCCTTTAATTTGAATAAAAAGCTGGACTAATGAAACTCCTCTGGGTCTGTTTTGATTTCATCAGCTTCTGACAGCGAGGAAAAATCTCAGTGCTCCATGTAGCTTTTTTTTCCCCCTCTTTAATTACAGCAAATACAAACCCTGAGTTTTCTTTGTGTCCCTTGGAGTGGGGCAGTGGTTCTCACACCTGCCGATGCTGAGAGGTCCAAACACTGGAGGTGACACCAGGTTCTGACACTCTCCTGGGGTCTGTGCTGCTCCTTTTCCAAGGGAAATTTAAGGCTGTTTGGCAGCTGGGGTGCAGGAGAAGAGTGTTTCTCTGGGGGTGGGAAAGCCCTCGGTTAGGAGCATCAACAGTGGAAGACAAAACCTGTTAGTGAATGGGATTGGGAAGAGAAGAAAACATGAAAAAGGAGAGTTTACCCCCACGGGCTCAGTATTTCTTAATAACACCATAAAGTAACACATTTCCTACACCACTGGAACGATTGACATGTTTAACAAGTAGCACAATTCATTTTGTCTTGTGCTTAACAATATGTCCTCGCTGAGCTCTCTAGTTCTCCAGAAATGCTCCTCATGTCTCAGCTGTTAACAACAATGTGTGATGTCAAATTTACCATGTGGGATCCTGAAATTTAATTACCTGATGAACAGGTCATGACATATTGTGGGTTCCTCTATGCAGTTAGGGGACTTTGCAACTATTCCTTCTTTTATTTCAAAATTACTTCTCTGCAGTTGGTCCCTTTTTATTCATGTTGAAACTGATAAATCAATAAATCTATGAAACTGCAGCTGAAGAAAATCCTTTGCAAAGTTATGAAGAAATCTCACTACCTTGATTTTGCTGCGTGAATTTTTTTCTGTTATTATTGTTGTTTCTTTTTGCATCCTACATTTTAATCTTTTGGTATATGTTGCACCCCAGATTTCACCCTTGGCAAGCCAAGGACCACATTGCAGCAGCTCCCACTTTGCCTCATCATCCTCAGAAGGGCAAGTACTTTTGCAGTGAGGAAAGAAATAGGAAAGAAAACGGAAAGGAAACGTGGGGAAAACTCACCCAGCTGGGTTGTATGGCAGAGCAGCTCTGATCTTTGACTGAACTGGGCATTTCCCCATGTCGCTGCACTGGGCAGCACACATCAGCCCAGTTCAGATCCCACCTTGTCTCTGCTGGTACATCATGCAGCTCTCGTGCTCCTGGCTGGCAGGAAGGCTGTTTCCAGGGAGCATCACTGATATTCTGATCATAGAATCATCGAATGGTTTGGGTTGGAAGGGACCTTAAAGATCATCCAGTCCCAACCCCCCTGCCATCAGCAGGGACACCTTCCACTAGACCAGGTTGCTCAAAGCCTCATCCAACCTGGCCTTGAACCCTTCCAGGGAGGGGGCATGTTGAGACTTTTACCTGCTGAAGGACACTTGCTGTGTTCCCCCTAAACACCCTCTGTAATAAGCAAGCTGATTGCCTGTACTTCTCCTTGCAGTGATGCTTGCTCTTATTGTCCTCCTGCAGACTCTCTTGCACACATGAGTTTCTCAGGTTGGGTGCCCCAGCCTGGCTTGCTGTTGCCAAGCTCACTAAAACAGGTCCCATTTTTGTTGCTGGGTAGCACGTGTTTTTAAATAACCCAGGATGAGAAGTGCCTCTTCTGCAACAGTGATACTGGATAATCTGATATGCATCATCCAGAAACAGAATCAAAGGTAGGGCAGAAAACAACCTCAGCTCTGGAAACTGCAAACATCTGATAAAAGGTGACCCTATTTAATTGTAGGCCCAAATAAATAAATATGGCCAATGAGGGATTCCCTGCATCCCTGTGCCCTGAACTTCAACGGGAACTTTGCACAGGATCTCCTTTTTCTAATCAATGATGATGTGGCCTGGAGATGGGACATGGATGTGGTGGCTTCAGAAGACAAAATACTTCTCCTCTGGCTGGCAGCTTGTTCTTTGGCCATGCTGAGGGTGCTGTATGATGGCAAAGAATAATTGCAATTAAAAAAAAAAAAATCTGTTGGATATTTCAGGGGAAAAAAACAATAGCCTGTAGAAGGCACAGGGCCACTACAGCAACGTCACTGAGAACCACACAGGGGTTCCCTGAGCATCCTGTAGTTGCTCAGTGACTAATGATATTGCTTCATATAATGTTATTCTGCACTGTAAACAAGAACAAAATCACTTAACTACTTAGAGACATGAAATATTCTAAGAAATTTGCCAAAGTGATTAATGTTAACGTTCTTGTTCAGCAAATTGAATGAGATGTAATAGGCACAGCTGCTGCAGCTCAATGCCTTTGATTTGGCCCCAATTTACAAACTATATTACCCTGAGCCTTCTCCTTCTTGTTCTTCTGTTGCAAACCTCCACAGCCTCTCCTAAGCATATTGCCTAGTAAATTACAGGCCTTAAAATGTTAGATTCTCTTTTTTTTCATGAATAAAACTTCTAAAGAGGCCCTTTAAAGGATGTACAATGCCTGTCCCAAGGGTTCTGTTCTTCTTCTCTAAAGCATAAGGGATTTAAATGTTATTTTTGAATGTCCTTCTATTGTCTCACCCAATGGTGAGTTTGTCCCACTGGACAAATGCTGAAGTATAATTTAAATCATGTGCTTGAAGTCAGAGTTGTGTTGGGACAGAAAGGAACCCTAAGACTTGATATTTATTAAGGATTTTTAAGCACAAGCCATTTCTACTGCCAAGTACCAGCTGTCAGACCTGTGCAGGTAACACCAGAAAAACTGCACTTGTTCATAAGATATTTTAAATTGCATTACAAACCTGTATATATGCTGACTAGTTTTGGTTTTTTGTTGTTTGTTTTTTGTTTTTTTTTTCCCCTGGGAAGGGGCATCTCACTCTGCCCTGTATTTTTTTTCACTGAGCTCACCTTTCCCTAATCTGTCTAAATTAAAAACCCTGTTTTTCTGCCAGAGGAGCAGGAAAAGTCACACAGATCTGAGACAGACACACAGAAAGTTTTGTTTTACTTGTGCTTTATTCACAACTAAATCTCTCTCTGGTGCCCCATTCTGCCTCCCTGCAACTTTTCTACCTGGAACATTTGTCAGTGGACAAATAGGTTTTTGGTTGGAATTGATCTTAAAAGTCTTTTCCAACCCAAACAATTCTATGATTCTATGACTTTGCCTCCTGTATGTGTTGTGAAATATCACACAGCTCTGCTATGGATGACACAAAGCTTCCAGCTTGGCAAAGCTCCTGTGCAAAGTCACCTTGTTGATGTGCCAGGGGAGCTCAGTGAATCACCCTTCCAGCTGGAGCTACGGGTTCCTGAGCCAAATTAGAGTTCAGGTGTTAATGACTGGGACACACCAGGTGCAGCCCCTCCTCCTTGCCAAGTTACTCTGGGTTTTGGAGTATGACTGGGACACACCAGGTGCAGCCCCTCCTTCTCCTTGCCAAGTTACTCTGGGTTTTGGAGGTTTTTTTTCATGACAGCATTTTTTTCTGATGGAAACAGTATTTCTAGAGCTACAGTCTTCCAGACAGCTCTAATTTAATTCAGAATTGGATATGATTTCTTACCCGTGTAAAGAAAGTTTAATGAACTGTCAATTTGCATGTTATCAGTTTAGCTTTAAATGCAATAACATACATGAAGTATGTGATCACATGTGCTTTAGTGTATTGCTGTAGCATCCCAGGGCACACACTGTGTACCAGAGCATTGGAGCTTTGACCCGTTGCCCAGAAATAAGAGACCTCAGATAGTTAGTGGAAAAAATGCTGTTGATAATTTGCAGCTAATTTGTGAACTAATGGAAAACAGCCTGGGACATTTAATTTGTGGTTACCTACAAAGGTGACTGTGATAAAATCATTCCAGGAGTGTTAGATCTGGTCTAAATTGACCTTCCAAGTTCAGACTAGGTTTGAGGGTTTAAATGGCTGAGAGCTTTTACACTAAATGAATTTCTAAGAGCTTAGGACCCATTGCTACCACCCAACCTGGTGTTAGGGAACCATATGCTGGCTGTGACTCTCAGTGCTTCTTCTCTCCTTATCCTCCAGCCTGACTACATCCTGCTAAAGTTCCTGTCAATTAATGGGGTCCTATCAGATTGGTGGTTCATGACTCACTTGTCTTCTCCTCCATGGTTCTTAAAATCCCCATTAGATCAGGCTTTGCAAAGACCAAAAGCTGCAGGTCTGTAACTGCTATGGTTCACTCAGGCTTAACCCAATGGATGGAGCAAAAGCAAAAGGAGGTTTAAAAGGTCCATGGCTCACTTGTGGACTGCATGTCTTAAAGAACAGGTATGTCTCAAAAATCAACCCTGTTTCTACTTATATATGTTATTTTTAATAGCTATATCTTGAACGTAGAATGTGCTTCTTTTTTGAAAGCATAGGAGATATTTGGAATAGTTTGGCTTATCTTCCGCTCTCATAAGGCCCCACCTGGAATACTGCATCCAGTTCTGGAGCCCCCATCACAAGAGAGACCTGGAGCAGCTGGAACAAGTCTAGAGGAGGTCACCAGGATGATCCGAGGGCTGGAGCACCTCTCCTATGAGGACAGGCTGAGAGAGTTCGAGCTGTTCAGCCTGGAGAAGAGAAGGCTCTGGGGAGATTTTATAGCAGCCTCCCAGTACCTGAAGGGCTACAAGAAAGCTGGGGAGGGACTTTTCATAAGGGCAGTTAATGACAAAACAAGGGGAAATGGGTTTAAACTGAAAGAGGGGAGGTTTAGATTAGATATTAGGAAGTTCTTCACTGTGAGGGTGGTCAGACACTGGAACAGGTTGCCCAAGGAAGTTGTGGATGCCCCCTCCCTGGAAGTGTTGAAGGCCAGGCTGGATGAGGCTTTGAGCAACCTGGTCTAGTGGAAGGTGTCCCTGCTGCTGGCAGGGGGGTTGGAACTGGATGAGCTTTAAGGTCCCTTCCAACCCAAACCATTCTATGATTCTATGATCTAACAAGAAATGAAACCATTATTTTTTTGTATTCTTAGTTAAACCCAATGTTTATTAATATAAGGATTGACACAAATTACAAGAGCAAATGATCACATCATCATTGTGAAATGACTCGTTCAGCATGATGTGAAGACTGAGGCCGGGAGGACTGGTAATTTAATTGTTAAAATGGCTATAGCTAGAATTGATCCTGGTGGTTGTTGGGAACATGCAGTGGCTGCAGTTCCTTTGTTAGGGAGCTACCTTAAAAAAAAAGAAAAAAAGTGGGAAACCAGGTGGAAGTTAATTACTTAAAGCAGGAACACCTGCTTAATGACTTTAACCTTAATTGTGATCAATGGGTTCAAGCTGCAGGTGTTCCTCCCCTGTTTAATCCCCCTCCCCTCTTCCCCCAGCCACTCTGTGCAGGGGAGGTTTAGTCACTTTTCTGGAGTTCCTTCTACTTTTTTTTTTTCTTTCAAGAAACATCTTCTACTCTTTGTGGCCTCAAACAACTTTTCTCACCTGCTGAAGACAGGACAGTAGTTTCTGTGGAAGTTGCTGTGGTGGAAGTTGTGGAAAGTGGGGCTGACTGAGAAGGGGATGTACTGGAGCAGGTTCCAAGGGATGTACCCTCTGCCTCTGTGGCCAGAGGAGAAGCATGTTATGTGAAAGGATGAAGCTGCAGGAGAAATGGTATGTACAAAAGGAGTGGAAGCTCTTAGCACTGGGTTATGCATGTTGCACGGGTGGTTTGTTGCTTGGATAGAGATGGGTACAAGCCCTTCTTGCTGTAAATGAGCCTGGCATCAGGCATTTTGCAGCTGGTGGTGGTATTTGTGCAAGGTCGCGGTCAAGTCTTTATGTTTTCTCCACTGTGCCTTCTCTCTACATCCATAATAACTTATGCTGGAGGAAGAAAATGTGCTGGGATCCCTCCCTTAAGTGTAGAGGATATTTTCTTACGAGGAGATGATGCATTGAGTATGTAGCATCACAGACTTTCTCTTTGCTTAGCCTGTCCTTGGAGCTGGATATTTTCCTGAATATCCAGAGAGGCTCCAGCTTGCTTGCAGGAGGGAGTCTCAGTTCTGGCTCCTGTTGGGCTGTCCCACCATGGGTGATTTGTAGGTGCTACAGCAACCTATTTGCTGATACAGGGTTTCTGGGTAGTATGTGATCCTGAAGGATACATGAAGCGATACTGCTTTTCTGGTTCATTTCCAGAGCACTATTTATTGTTACTTTTTTTCTTTCTTTTTTACCTGCTTCAGCACTTTCCTGTTGTCCCCTGTGTGCACACGGTGTCATTGACAACCAGCCCTGCAGTTGGGCAGCACACAGCTCCAGCTGGGTGGCAAAGGGGAATTCAGGGGTGACATTCTTGTTCATAGACCCCTGTGCTACGGCAGCAGCTGAGGAGACAAGTGTCAGTCAAAAAAGTGGTGCAGAAGAAAAGTGGAGGCTGGGAAGCACAGCTAAGAACAAAGATCCTATCTTCACAGGAGGATAGGTGGAGATTATAAGGGATTTATCAGGTTGCTGTTTGTGCAGGGAGGAGAGGGAAGATAATTCACATCTGGGTTTTGAAAAATATCTCTTACCTAAAGACAAACTTCAATTTTTGTTTTTATTTTTTTCCCCTAAGCTGAAGGTGGCATTGAGCTTTAAAAGTTTAAAAAGTATGTAGGGATATTAAACTTGCACAGTAAACAAGCCTTAAACTCTCATCCATGAGGAGACCTACATTTAGGTATGGGAAACTGTATGGTCTTTTTAGTGCTATGTGAAGAGAAAGACACTTCAGTTAATTTCGAGATCAAAGGAGAAGGCACAAGGCAAGAATCTGATGCTAGCAATTGACAAAATACTTCCCACCCCAGCCCCAAAAAGCACAGAGTCAAACCAGCACTTTAAAGTTTCCAGTCTGGCAGACTTTTCCGTGGTTATTTACCTGTGTGTATCCATGGTGTCCAGTAGAAGTGCTGTGAACCAAACCCATGCCATGAATAATTGTTTGGAGAAAATATGTATGGCAGTGAAGATACCTCTTCCCATGATGATGTTCTCTCTCAGGCTGATATATAGGGAGCGTATAGCAATTGATGTCTGCAAGACATAAATCTGGTCGGTACACCTGGGGAGCACTGCATAGGAAATGGTCCTGACACCCAGTATTCTATCATTGTTGTCTCGCTTTCCTGAGTTTAATACTTAATTCTTTGCAAATTTTGAGTAAAAAGATTATGTGGTGGATGTCTAAATACTGTGGCTGAATATCAAGGGTGAGAGAAGGCTTGGTGAAGCACTGGGGCTAAGGCTCTGGTTTTCATGCAGCCCAGCTCTTCCTGCTTAATTTTATTTTGCTTCAAACATCTTGACTGATTTGAAGATTGTTTTCACCCCTTCTCCCCTCCCTAGAGTATGAACGTTACTGAGTAATGGTTCATTTGATTTTTAGTAAATAATGTACATTATGAAATGTAAATTTTTTTACTCCATTCACAGTTCAGCTGCACTCTGGAATGTCACCTACCGTTCATTGCCAATTTGTTATGATTGCACCTTAAATTAATGATGAAGTTTATGTAATTGTGAGTGGAAGGTCTTGTGGTGCATTTATCTGAGCATGAAATAAATCCATGTATCTTCAACTATAAAGCAGTCCGAGCATCAAGGGCTTAAGAAGAATTTTTTTCTTTTTCCCAAGTACTGTCCCTGTTAGAAAAGGGAGAGAGACAGAAATATTAATTGTGGTAATGACTTTGCAGGAGAGTAAAGCAAGTGGTTTTGTCCATCTTTGATAGTCTCAAAAATTTAAGGAGTAAATAATACCATGGAAGCATGGAGTCCTGGTCATAGGGGATGTTGAAATACTCTGAATAAAGTAGCTTCAAGTGAATGTTGGTAGAAGAAAAGTGGGGATTGTTATTGGTGAGATCTTGACATGCTTCCATTGCTTTTCCCAAGTTTCAGACTTGTCCTAAGACAACCAAGGTGGGGATGTGGAAAAAGTGGACTAAACAAAAAAAAGCAAATAAATGCAGATATGTTACTTTGACAGAATTATTTTCATTTAGGGGAATATGACAACTATTTCAGAAAAGTATGAATAGGAATTCCTAAAAGTGTACAATACAAGACAGAAAATAACATCAGCTGCCTCTTGAATCCTCAGAAATCAAGGATTCTCTCCTGCCACAGCTGGTAATTTTCTAGTGATAATTTGGGTTTTGCCAGGTGTGTGGCTGGAGATATTAGAGATAATCAGCTTCCCCTCGAGTTTCTCTATGTGCTTTTATTGTAATGCCTACATATTTTTTTTTCCTTATCTAGTTAATTCTGCAGTTTCTTATGCAGGCATCAATTTGAGGTAAATTGATGGGGTGGTAAATGGGTGTTTACCCCACCCATAAATGACATATTTTTTTTTCCTTATCTAGTTAATTCTACAGTTTCTTATGCAGGCAGCAATTTGAGTCAAGGTGGGGTAAATGTCTGTTTTCTCCCTCGCTGTCAGGGTAGAATCATCCCCAGCCTGTGGGCAATCCCTTCAGCAAAGTTGAATTGGTGGCAGTGGGTGGAAAAGAGGTTTTGGTGTTTAGATGTGCCGTACAGGGTGCTGGACTCTGGGGGTCAGCACAGCCAAATAAATGAGTGCAAACCAAGAGTAAAAGCAGTATGATTAGAGAAAAGGGAAGATAAAAGTTCTGCCCTTGCAGTACTTTTTGTAAAGTTTTATATATTAAATAATAATGAGTTTCCATATGTTAAAATCTGATCTACCACTTTGAAAATCCTGAGTTTAGTCTGAATTTAGGATCTTTCTGACAATAGAGATAAACCCAAATGTCAAACCTAGAAAACTGGAATGTTTTGAGGTCCAGGTTCTACTGGGGAATGCTGGGAAGGACGGGTGAATGGCCAAACAGGTCAGTGGGCAAACTGGAGCCAAGAGGTCAGGTCAAATTGCCCAACTTTCAATCACAGCAGGGCTCCAGGGCCAAAATCTCACTTCTGAATAGCTAAAATATTGGAACATTTAACCCACTGATAAATAAAATAAAACATAAAACCAGGCTAGCAAAAACCATTAGCATTGCAGGGTGTCTTCCTGAAAAAAGGACTTGGGGGGGGGAATAAACCAATTATTTTCTTCTCAAGCAGTGCAACTTCATAATGCAGACACCTGTGCTACACTCTGCATATAGATTGGCATCAGAAGTATTGTAATACAAACCTTCCCTACTCTGTTTTCCACCTTTATCGTGTCTGAACCCCTCGTTTGATGACACACGTTACAAATAATTTGTGGACAAGAAGGGGGAGTTTTTCAGGGGTGGTTTTTAAGGCACATAGTTTGTCATCTCTTTTCAGTGAGCTGAGCCACAGCTGATGGGAGGAGGAAGGGGGATTAGCACCAGGGCATGATGACTACCTGCTGGACCACGGTGATTTTTCCAACTCTTTTTCTGGCTGTTTGCTGCCCCACAAAACTGTATTAATTCATTGTTTAGCAGATGAGGTTTTCATTCACAGGGGACGTCTTAGTTGTCTAGGTTTCTTGGAATTCCCTTTTATTTCAGTAGAAACTAAAGTTTGCTTCATCAGAACTCCCCAAAATTCTTATTAGCAATAATAAGACATGCACTGCTTGAAGTGCTTGGTTCAAAATTTAAACTGAAGGAAACTACCTTTTGGAAGAAGTGAGTGATTTGGAGGTCCCATTAGAGGAAGAATGAACTGGATGCTCTCCAGTTAGCTGAGTTTTGGGATTCAAATCTAATAGAAGTCTAATTTAAAACTGAAGTCTCAATGACATCACCTAAAAGCTGCTCAGCTCTGTAAGTAACATTTAGAAATTTCTGGAGATCAAAGAGTATGATTTTATTGAGCATGTACCAGTGGCTGACAGTGAAATAATTACTCTTGGTGGAAATTAAGGCCCCTTATTTGTTTCAATCTGTCTCTGTCCTTTACTGCTTTTCCTTTTTTTGCAATAAGCTCAAGAAATAAGGCCCAAGAGGTTATTAGCATCTCACTTTTCTCTCATAACACAGAAGCAGGCGTCACCGAGGAAGGGACTGATTGCCTGTGCTGTCTCTGGCTTGTTGATGAACCAGAAAAGCTTCTATTAGTTTATGGAGATGAGATTTAGACTTACACAAAAGCTTGACACCATGCCATGTTTTTAATTAGTTTTTTTGAAAAGATATGTGAGATGAGACGTGCATACACCACTGGTTCTTAATGTGGCTGTTAAGGAGAAGGTCTTTGGTTCTGAAATCTGTATCATTTTTGCAATTAACTCATTTTATAATTGCCATTTAAACAAATCGGGGACAGATTGCTCTAATTTTGCTCTCCCTAGAAAATACCTTTCTTTTTCAGCTGGCCTGTTGCTTTTAATGAGAGATTGTCTGTCTGGATTTGATCCCAAGTAAATGTAAAAGCAATAGGTAAAATCAAGACCTGGGACTTGATAAATTTCACTGTTACATAAATATTTTCAATTATTATTTTTTTTTTAAATTCCTTTATATTTTTAATCTTATGAAGCTACAATCTCATTATTTATGGATGGGATTATTAGTGAAACCTGGTTTTGTGGCTTCTTGAGGTAGTTACCAACTTTCTCTAGACCTTTTTTATTTTGAGCAAGGTGAGCAGCTTTACATAGGCAAGTCAAGGTGGAGAAAAAAAGGTTACTTGCTCTGTTGTCTCATCACCTTAAAATATCCCTTAAACTGTTCAGTGCATTTCAGATTCTGACAGATTAACAGATGACAATTTGTCTCGTAACCTTTGGTAAATCCAGCTTTAATTATCTGACATTTTAATAGTCCCTGAGTGGTCACCAGCTTCAATGTAACTTAATTTAATTTAAATAGTTGGGCATGATTCTGCACACATGAAGTCTGTAGCCAAACTTGTGTTCGCATCGCTGCTGTAGCAGTGCCAGTCTGCTCACAAGTGTCATTAAGAGCTGGTCCAAAGCCCAGATAAAGGCAGTGTAAAGATAGCAGGAGGCTTCACAAGCTCTTCATGTGACTGCAAATTTGTAAATAACTGAAGTGAGGATTTTTTTTCTCTTTTTTTTTAAAGAAAAGGCAAATTCCCTGAAGGAGTCCAGTCTGGCACAGGATGGTGCCTTGCTGTGGAGCTGAGGACTCACACACTCATCAGCACAGCTCCCTTCTCCCGAACTCAGTTTGATATCAACCACAACCAGCTGTGGGAAACTTCCAAAATACACTGAGCAAGTCATGATTTGCAACCTTGCAAATGTCTGAGGCTGGCTTTCTAAAGGGATAGAGAGGAAAAAACACCACAGCCCCAGTGCTGAGGCGTCTCGGAATTGCTGAATCCTTGCTGCGTCGAGAGGATTTTTTTTCTGCAGAAAGAAATGTTATTTGAATAATCACCTTCTCCAAAACAGGTATTAAAAACTTCAAATAGTACCTTTAAATCTCTCCCTCATTAAATAAATCTTGGATTCTACTTTCCATCCTGTATCTGGGCTCCAACCATGAAAAGACAGGCTGGAGAAATAATTCTACCCGTTTTTCTAATGCAAGTCATATTTGTCCTGTTGAATGAAGCTGTCTGTAGCTTCAAAGTACACAAGAGATGTGCAGAGCACAAGCTGTACAAATGTTAGCACTCGAATTCAAAGGCCTTTATTAAATTAGCCCACATATATTTGCATGTGTATTTACTTAATTCTTTCCTTTTACCAAATATATTCAGTATATCAGGGGAATGTTTCTCTGGTTTACTTGCTGGAAGGTCAGCTGTGTCTCTTCTCACCTACAAATGATGTTGCATCTATCTCTGCATGTTGCCAAAGATGTTGATTTCCTAAGGAGCTAAAATATTGTGTTTATAATAGAAAATTTAATCTAGTGATCTAGAAAAAAAAATTTCTGTGCTTGATACCTTAGCTGTTCTGGTCACTTTGCCTCTAGCTGGGGCTTATACAGCAATTTTTAGATATTTCTTTTGTTCTCCTTAATGGCCAAAAAATACAGGAATGTTCTATAATGCTGTGAATTGGTTTGTTAATATGTTAATGTTCATTTAGTACTTTTTTGTTTTGATGGTGCTGTATGAAAGCTTTTACAAGGTGATACAGAAGTGGGCTTAGACTATTTATTTTTATGTATCTGCTGCTTATAATTCTTGAAGCATCTGGAACACCCTTGTTATGGAAGTGTGGGGAATCTTGTGAAAACCCCACTCTGCAAGCAGGTTCTAATCAACATGTTTTAGAGATAAATGGTGTGACACCCCATTTTACTCTGCCATAGCTATAATGAACAATAATTTGATAAGCTTACCCTGGAAGGCTTGGAAAGGCGATGCCAGCCTTGATGTGATGGCTTTGCTGTGTCTGGATCCATCACCTGTGTCACTTAGAGACAGTTTCTCTTGAGATGACAACCTCCATGGCTGGTTTCCTTCCTTCACTTCCCTGCTGTGGTGACAAGAGTGATCTCTCAGCCTCCTTCCAATGGGTTTTTTTTAAAAAAATAATAATAGAATTGGAATATAGATGAATTGCACACAACAGGGCAGGGTAAGGCACTGCCATGAACAACTGTGGAATAAAAAAACCAAGTCTGCTTACAAAGCCCTAGTTAATAGGATTAGAAAATCCAGCTGCTGACAGGTAGTGAGTGATTCAGCAAGTGAAACTCTAACCCCAGGGCACAAAAAACCTCTTCAGCAGCAGGTCTCAGCCTCTCTGGCCATGCAGGAAGAAGAGGAGGAGGATGCTCACCCAGCCATACCCTGGCAAAGCCCATTGGGGATCCACTCCGAGGCCATTCACTGTGCTCAGTATGCAAAGAAATGACATTTAAGTACAATGAAATAATGAAGTAATAATATTTTTAAATTTAACTATTACCTTACTACATCAAGGATTTAAAGGAAAAATTAACTTCTTGGTCCTCTTGGTGTGATACTGCTTGGACAAACTCTTCAGCAGAGAATGGGAAACCTTGCCAATACTCTGAATATTGCTAAATATTGCTGTAACTGTGCTCTGTTTTAGCACATAGAGGATAACATTAATGAGTTTGATAACGAAGGTATAACTGAATGAGATGAGTCTTATACCTAGAGGCTAATCATCAAGTAAATTCAACTGAGGCTGCAATTATAAGATTAAGATTTGTGTGATAACATTGTTTACCTTTATATAAACCAAAATCCAATTCTTAATAAAGCAACAGCAAATGAAGTTAGAGAACAAGGAAATGTAAAGAGATTTCCCTTGTCCATCCCTTATCTGTCACAAACCAGATTTAGTTAGCTGTATTTGTTGTTCAAAAGACCCCTGGCATTTCTGCAACCTGAAACACAGAATAAAATTTGCTCAAGGCCCTCAGGGAAGGTGGGAAGCTCGTTAAGGCAGATGAACGTGATGTCTTTTTTGGTTGTGTCATCCCTTGTGCAGGCAACCTCGCTGGGGAGTCCAGGCAGGAGCTGCTGGCTCTCAATCATCAACTACACATGAATTTTAGTAAAGCTAGAATGTTTTCCACTGATGGTGACCCAGCTTCAGTGCTCTGGAGTGAAACACTGCACATGCTGTCCTGCTTTCTGTATTCTCCACCTGTACCCAGGAGATGGACTTGGAAAGGAAGAAATCTTCTCTCTGTCATTGTCGTTCATGTGATGTGCTCACACACATGCAGAAGGAGGTTTTCATTCCTCGTGTTACTCGGCTTTTGCTGGTTGATAGGCAAATGGCTCATCTGGGTGGTACTGGGACAGTAACATCCATCTCATGTAGATGAGAAGTAAATCCAGAGGAGATCCTTGGGGTTGGCTGTTTCCACATTCTCAAGCTTTTCCTTAACAGCTCCCCTGTTAGAAAGGCAAAGTTAAAGAAGCAAATCCTCTTTACATAGAGAGATATATCCTCCTTATCTAGTGAGGATATATCAAGCTGTAGCCCTATATGTTGTCCTGAATTTATCTTATATCAAACCTGTGCCCCAGATCCTGCTCCCTCCCCTCTGAGCCAGTGCTGCTCCAAGCTGTCCTTGACACCATCCTCCTCTCCAGCCCCACCAGCCGAGGTGCCAGGAGGACCCTTGCTGCCTGGAGAGGGTCAGGGAAGCCTGGGGACCCCTGGCTGTGCACCTCTGAGTGAGGGGTGGGTGCCCTCCTGCTTGTGGCTGTGCCATAAGCATCAAAGCCCGGTTTGCTGCGGTGATGCTCAGGGTGATGCTCCAAACTCGGGTACATGCTGCAACATGGGCTAGAGCCATTGAGGAGGGTATGGGCAGAAGGGATGGAAGTGATCCTCTGCAGGGATTGAGGACATGTAGGTCTGAGCTAAAGGACAGTTGAGATTGGATGTGAGGAAGAATTTCTTTGCTGAAAGGGTTCTGAGGCATTGGAAGGGTTTGCCCAGGGCAGTGGTGGAGTCCCCATTCCTGGAGGGATTGGAGAGTCGTGTAGACATAGTGCTGAGGGACATGGGTTAGTCGGGGACTTGTCCCTGTGAGGTTAGTGATTGGACTCGATGATCTGAAAGGTCTTTTCCAATCGAGGCAATTCTGTCATTCTGTGAGTTAAGAAGGTCCACGGAGGCTTTAGAGCGGATTGCAAGCACAACCATCTCACTAGATGGAGGTCTGACACACCTAAGGAAAAAATGTTGTGTGGGTTGGGATGTGTAAATAACGGCTGGTGGGGCACTAGGAAATTACACACAATAGATTTTAAGAGTGTGAGCAAGGAGTTGGATCTGTCTGTGCCTCTACTGATTGCTCTGTCCACCAGCACATTTTCACAGCAGATCATCAAAAATATGCCGGGTGCTGGTACGCTTCTCAGCACCATTCACCTAGTGAAGGGGACACAGAGGATGGGGAGAGAGAGCTGGAGGGACAAGCTCGTTTTACCTGGAGGGAGGATTTGCTCACACACTGCAGGGAGAGGGGAAGATAAGACTTCTGTGAGATGGATGAGGTTGGTACACTGGAAATAAAATTGGGAAAAAATGAGTGAAACATCTCCAGGTGATAGAAAAGAGGAAAGAGAGAGATGCACAGTGGTGTGAGTGGTTAGTGGCTTTCTCTGAAAGAAATCTAAAGTAGGGCAAGAGTGGAGGTGTCTGAAAGTAATGAGTTTGTGAGAGAGAGACTCTGCAAAAGAGAAGAAATTGAGTCATTTAACTTAAAAGATGGGGATGCTGGAAGGAACTGCCGCGGTGTGGGCTGTCCCTGGAAGCACTGAGGATGCAGGTTTGGTACCTCAGCTATGAATGGAAGAAATCTGCGTGCAGTTTCGATTTCTAAAAGCTCACACTTCAGCTAATTTCACAGTGCTGAAATAACCATTTAGAGTTTAATAGAAATACAGTTCTGGAGGCTGGGAGTCCAGAGGAGAGATGTAGGTTTGGAATCTAGTCACCATTCCTGTAACACTGAGTTAGTCAAGGATTATTTTGGCTATTAAGAGACTGAATCCATCAGGAGACTGAGATTTTTCCCACCACAAGATGGCATCAATTATGCAGTGAAGGAAGGAAAGATTGCAAAAGGATTTCAGAGTGGAGACGAGAGTGGATTTAAAATAAAAACAACATTTTAAAATTAATAGCAGACTGGTACGAAACAAACGTTTGTCATACAAGTGTCACTTACAAAACTGTATTATCCAAGAGCTTATTTTGGATGCATAAAATGAAATTACCACTCATCGGATTAGCCAGTGCAGCTGCTGATTGTGATATTACTGGTATCAACAAAATTTTGCTTGCAAATGCTTTTCTGCTGTTTGTGAGTACGAGATCTAAGAGGGTTTATGTTCCCTCATAGGCCTCCTAAAGCCCATCAGTTGTTCACTGTAAGCTAACAACAATATTTACCCTTGTCTAATACTCATCTAAATTGTTGCTAAAGGTCTTTATTGCAGTTTTTTTATGCAAATCCTCATTTAGATGCTCAATGCTTCACATATATATTTTTTTCCAATCCTTTTTCAGGGTTCCCTTTTGACTCTGTGTGCCCTCATAAAGTCTTATCAAAGTAAAAAATCCACCTAAATATTCATGCTGCCTCATAAATCTCTGGAAAAAATCACCAGCTGGACTGGGATTTACATTAATTCAGATAATTTTGTAGTTAATATCACCAATCTAGTAATAACCTACTAGTAAGCTCCGAATACCTTAGTACTTCTTAGTTTTCTCTTTTCAGACATGTCAAAGGTGTGGGTTTTGGTGTATTATTTTATTTTTATTTTATTTTATTTTTAAGAAAGATTTCTAAAATCCTGTTTTTTTGTACCCTGCATCTGTGGTCTTTTCTAAGAAGCAGAAGAGGCTTTTTACAGCATTCCATTATGACCACACTTCTATACAAAGAGCTAAAAAAGTCTCATTCCTTCTTCTCTTAATGAGTTATATCTCCCTTTTTTTGGTGATTTGGTTTTTAAAACATCAAAATATCATGCTAGAGACTGTAACTCATGGTGTCACAAGACTATGACAAGGCATTTTGAGATTTATCAACTTTTAACCACAGGTTCTCCTCTGTCGTGTTTTACAACTTAGAGCTGCCAAAGGCTGATTTCTTTTAGATGTTGTATATGTTGCCTTGGCTGCCATAGGACTCACAGAATTTGTGTTTTGTTTTCTTCTTTTTAGAAAAAGTCATGGGTTTTAACAACTTTCCTGTGTACTTATGGTAGAATAGGAGTGTAAGATAGTCTTAGCCCTTCCAATCTAACCAACCAACGTGTATGGTCCAAGTGATGTCTAAAGCAATGCTGAGCCTCCGTTCAATTGCATGATAACGTGTGCACTCTTCTGTTCCTCTTGTAGCTACAAATTTATTTCTGAAGCACAAAGTGCTTTTCTAAGTGCTATTGTAACAACGATGGTTGTGCTTGATCTTGCATGTACTTCACACATGGAAACTCTGCTGAAGTTGATGGGTATTTGAGCTAGAGGCTGGCTGATGGTTGCTATTTATGGCAATATTCAGTCCCTTAAAAAACAGACCCAAAAGCTATTGCTTGACTTGATATATCCTTTCAGCACGGCTGATACTGGAGAGTTAAACAGGATTAGTTTGACATAGAGATGAAAAGGGGCTTTTTCAAAACATAGCCACTCTCTGTAACAGTTATTGCCAAGAGAAGCTGTGAATGCTCCTCCCTGGAAGTGTTCAAGACCAGGCTGGATGAGGCTTTGAGCAACCTGGTCTAGTGGAAGGTGTCCCTGCTGATGGCAGGCAGTTGGAACTGGATGATCTTTAAGGTCCCTTCCAACCCAAACCAGTCTGTGATTCTACCCCAACTCCTCAATTAATTTTATCTAGAGGATATCTGACAAAATTTCCAGATTAGCATTTCAAAATGACCAGGAGGTGGTTGCTCCCACCGAGCAGCCGGGCTGGACTGCTAATGGAGGAGGGAATTACATTTGCACTGTGAGAACCACTCCAGTGCTGAGGCACTGGGGGGATTTCACGCTATTCTCACAGTATTTTAACTCTTCACCACTGAACAGCGAAAATCAAGGGACCATCAAAGCAGTGACCATGCCTGTGCCTTGAAAACTGCCTGCAGTAGCCCTTGCCCTTTCCCCATCAGGATCTGCTCAGCTGTCCCACAGCAGACATCACCCAGCAAAGGTATCCTCGACATTTCCCTGGTGTGAGCTGTGCACATCACTTATTCCTGCTAATCTCCTGGTCATTCCCAAGTACTATTGGCTTTACTTCTTCAACTGGCAGGGCAGGGCTGTGCTGTGCTAAGAGAAACCAGGTTTTTCTAAGCTGGATTTGCTTCTCAGCTCAATGTGGTTGGGGTGTTATTGCTTATTTTTCCTCTTTCTGAAGAATTTGAGGGGGTATTACAGCTGTGGTGGCTTTTTGTTAATCTACAGTTGTAAATTCCAAATAATCTCTTCTATGTTTAAGTATGCTGACAGGTAACATTTTCTTAAGAGAATAAAATGTTAATTTCTGATGTTTCTTACCTTCCTTCCTGCAAGAAATGTTTCTCTTAATTTATTTTTTTTTTTTTAAATGCAGAAGGTAGGTTTAGTCTTTTGATCTCAGAAATATTTGACAACTCAGTTACCAGCCTTTTGTTTGAAATGTGCTGGAAATAGTCCTGTTATTTTACCTTCAATTCTACCTTCTTTTCATAGTCCATTTTAACTTCTTAATCACGTAGATGTAGCATATCATTATACAATTTTTCCCTCTACATGTCCACTTAATGGCTTTTTAACCTTCTTCGTTCAAGGCGCTTTTTAATCAACCTTTCATCAATTTGTTTTAAACACTTCATTCCTCTACTTTTTCTTGGAAAAGGAGATAAGAAAATAAAAAAAAGCAAATTATATAATTGCAAACTTGGTTCTTTTGGCATCAAAGCTCTGACTTTGACTGAAAACGTGCAGGGCTCCAGAGCCTGGCATATGACAGCGACGCCTCCAGCAGCTTTGCATATTTGCATTCCTGGAATCATAGATAGGATAATAACTGCTTTAGGCACAGTTTGGGGGAAATTTTCCTTTATTTTATGCAGGAGTGTTGCCCTGCCCCTTGGACAGCTATTGCACAACCTTGTGTTTCATGGCATGACAACTTACTTGGGTTTGAATGTAATTCTTTAGTAGTGGCTGAAACAAAGACAGAGTGCGAGGGCTTGTGCTCCTGACCATGTGGGTGGCTGTACGTGTCCCTCCTGGTTAAGATGTACCTGATGGAGAATGTCTTTCAAAATGTACCACTTGTTTTCTGACAGTAAAAAGTGTATATTACCACATGCCAATCCCCTACACCATGAAATAAATGTTGATATTAATTCATAAAATTCCTTTATTGGGACTGAGCGTGGTAGGAAGCAGGACAGGTTATTTGTCTCTTCCTTATTTCAACATTCAACTTTTTTTCCCTTTAAATCCACTTGCATAGCTATACCCTCATCCATAATGTATCCCTAAAAATGTATTCAGGTTCAAGCTGGCTGAACGTGGTCCCCTGAGTGAGAATCAATTCTACTTATAACCTAATAATCAAATGGGTTAGACCCCCTAAGCCAAAGATGCTGGGGGTAGGGAAATAAATCTCCAGTCTTGGGGAAGTGAATCAGGACTTTCAAAGTAGTGGGAGGATTCCTGGAAGTTTTTCTGTGCTTCGGAGAAGGAAGAGAAGAGCATCACTAAGCTTGGATGATGCACTCACAGTACTGTCGTGGGCAGAGAAAGGAAAGAGACATCTGGATGCCAAGGGAGAGGATCCAGGTGCAGAGTAGAAGTTCAGGTTTGGAACCAGAAGAACTGCTTGGAGCCACTTATCTAGAAATGAAAGTAATACTAAACTAGCAGGAATTCTAAGGATTTGAACCCAAATGTAATTAGAAGTTGAGTTGGATTTGGACAGAAGTTTCTGAGCTGGCACATTTCTACAAAGAGTGCTACTTGCATTACAATCTTGTATTCAGTGACCACCATCTACAGTCCTTATAAGATGTTCCGTTCTTAGATATTTGATAGTAATCAAAAAGAACCAAATTCTTCCTTTAACACTTCCACAGCCAGAGGTTTTGTGTTCTGCAGCTTTGTATCCTGCTGCTGCTCTTGGGGAAACCACACGCTGGGTGTGATGAGGATAGCATGGATGGTGCTGACACCATGGTCATCCAGAAGCTCACCTGGAGTCTCCTGCGGAAACTGGAGGAGAAGGACTAATAGATCCCTCTCTGCTAACCCTTCACTAGCACCTTGTTTTGCTAAAGACTTTGCTGCTTGGGCAGAATTGCTGTGATGTTTTTCTCTGTTGCTGGATGGGGAAAGAAAGCTTTTTTATCTAACAAGAGGATGTTTCCTGGTTAATCAGCAAGGGGCTTGGTCAATCTCTAAATTCCTGGATCTGACTTTAAAGCGAGAGATAGGCATATGTTTGTGATTATTTTATGCCAGCATTATTTTGTAATGGGATTGTTGGCTGTAGCTGTTATTGGGAATTTTCCCTGTATTAATTTAAACAGACTCATCAAATTAAATTCAACTAAAGGATGAGGCACTCCGAGTTCAATACCCTTCCTCTCCTCCTTCCTCTGTCTCTGCTCCCAGTCTCACATCTAACATGAGTCTCTGAGGCCCTTGGCCAGAAGCCATGCTCCAAGCTCAGCAAAGTTTTCTCTTTTTTGTGAGAACAAAAGCTGTAGTGAGCCTGGAGTAGTCCCCTCAGACTGGCAGTGTGCACAGAACAGGCAACAGATGCTGGTATTTTTTGTAAACCCAAAACCTAATTATGCTTGGAGCAGTCCCACAAGTCTGGTAAAAAAAAAAAACCCGACCTGATTTATGGATTCCAGTCATCACTGCTGGATTTTAAAGCAGCAGAATATGTTTTTTCAGTGATGCACCCTCTCTTCAACCTTGGAAAGCAGACAGGAGTGGTACCTGAGTGGGTAGGGTGGTGATTTTGGTGCCTTCCCACTGCTGGGCTGCATGTTGGGGCTTCTTCACATCACCAGTGGGAAGCTGAATCCTCACTGGGGCATGGAACAGGGAACCTGGCATTTAGCAGACATGCAGGTGTGGTCCCAACAACTCCATTTAGTAAGTGTTTAGGGCTGATAAAGCTGCTTCTGAAGCCCTGTGAAGGATATCTGTCACTTTACAATGTCAAAATCCAGTGTGAATCTGCACAGCTTATTATTTTTGCTGTTTCTTAGCGAGTAGGTCTTGTTTTCATTTATATTGAATAGACACTTTATTCTTATCACAGTATCTGCCCTGCAAGCCTGGATAGCTGGAGAGCCTTGACCCTTTTCTGATCCAGGCTTCCAGAGGCTCAGAAAGAGCCAAAAATATGAAAGCTGCCTTTCAAAAAACCATAAATTATAAAGCGAATAACAATTTTTCCCCATTGGGATACAATTTGTGTACGCCTGAAGCAGGAGAAAAACTACATAGAGGAGAGGCAAAGCATTTCCCAGTGTCTTGAGAGGGTTTGCTGGCTCTGATGAGCTTCCAGTTCAACTGGACTAACAGCCCATGGCAGCTTTTGGATCTCTGTTGTGTCTCTGCAGATCTTTTAGGTGCAAAAGAAGATTTTTGTTTTGCACACGGAGGCTAAAAGATTTGTATTCTCCGTGGTCTGCTTGTGGATGATGGAGAGACGTTACAGCCTGTAGAAAAGTTCGTTTGAATTGTACTCGCAAAACACTTTAGCAATAAGCAGAAAGTAAAACAATCCCTTCTGGGTGGAGACGAGGTAAGGTTGTGTGGAAATAGTGCTCCGTGGGATAGCTGGGAGGTGTCTATGTGTGCTGGGGTGGTCTGCAAGCCACCAGGATGGTATGGGCAACTCCTTCAGACCTGGAGTTCTGACAACAGCTTTTGACATGAGATCTTTTGGCAGAAACATCCCATCTTCCTCTGGAGATTTTTAGACACTTGAGGTCTGACTAGAAGATGTAACTGAGGCAGGGACTTGGGTTTCAGAAGGTAACGGCAGTTTGCAGAGAGGAGAGCTCTGACTCGACTTTATAGACATTCCATGCTGATTGAGAACTACTCGTTAGGTAAACAAGCCTGGGGAAGCTCTGTGCGTATGCTTGTGTCTACGGTACTGCTGTGGTTTGGTTGAAAGCTTGCTTTTGAAGTCAATCCCCTGATGGTTTTCACTTCTCATGCCTTGGTTTGCATTGCAGAGACATCTTTGAGTGCACAGAGCAGATTCCCTTCAAATGAACCCAACTGGTGCGTGTAGCTGGACTATGCTCCAATGCTAACGTGCATTAGGACAAGAGCTGATCTGAAGCAAACCCCTGTAACAGCTGTAGTTTGGCTGTTGGGTCCCAGCACCAGCTGCCCCACACAAGAAAACCCCTGTAACAGCTGTAGTTTGGCCATTGGGTCCCAGCACCAGCTGCCCCACACTGCACATCCCACTGTAGAGCACCACGTTAGCTATAGCCTTGGCACAGCTGTAGGAAAGCTAATGCTGAGACAACAGTTGGACAAAGCAGGATCAGTCTTTTTAGTACCCTGGCATGATTTGTTACAGCTGAGTCCTTCCAGCAAATCCTTAAGATTTTCAGCAGCTATAAGCTTTTTATAGCAAATCAAATTTTTGCACCCATCTGGTTGACTGGTTATAAACATACATCTCTCAAGTTGGCTTGTTATGTTTTGTTGGTATTAAAAAGAAAACCCACAATGTGCACCGGAGCATTCATCTGTATCTGCTTTTGATGACTTAGGCCTCTTGCAAATGAACACAAATAACCAAGAAAATCAGTTTGCATGTGAAATCCTAAATACAAAAGAATCGAGCACAACAAAGCAAAAGGTTGGCATGTTGAAAACATCAAAGCAGGCTGACCGTGATTGCTGGTTGGAGTCAAGCATTCTGGTACAATCAAGAGCTTATGGGGAAACTGATAGTGAGGTGCTTGGTTTTTAGGGGTGCCAGGCACCCACCAGCCTGGTCAGGGTGATGTGCTTGACTTGCAGCATCTGTATTCAAAAGTATCTATCTGGGCCTTCAGTGTAAGCCTTCACTGAGGGATAAGCAACACTAATTAATTTTCCTCCTTTCCTCTGAATCTAGCTAATTTAAGAAATGTCTTATTGATTGTGATTTTGGCAAGTTAAATTTGTGTTTTGTGTGCTGTGAACACAAGGAGAAGGGTTTACCATTAAGGGCTGCAGTCAGTGGCAGTGTGTTACTACTCACTCAGCGTGGGAGGAACGCTCTACTTACTGCTCCCTCTTGTTACGTTGCTGACATTTTTATTGCTTTGTTGCCTTGTTGTAGGTATTTTGGGTGGATTCAATGATCACAACTAAAAAGGTCTGAAGTATTTTTGCCATTAAAATCTAGCAGCATAGCTGCAGTACAGTCACAGTAGGAGATCTCAACACTGGTCCAAGATACAGCCCAGACAGACATATGACATAGACATGGCCCAGAACAGATTTATAGTGAAGTCCCACTGTGTTCCATAAAACTACAAATTTCTCCAGTTTAAGGTACAGAAAGGATACATTTGCCTTTCTGATTGGTGCAATGCAAATGGGGAAGAGCCTGGGTTTGGTTTGCTTGGGCTTGGTTAGTCTACCTGCCTGATCTTCAGGTGATAGTTGATAATAACCTCTCCTCCAGCATCTGTATGATTTTGGAGCCTTTGAAGTAGAGAATCTCTTAAGCTCCAATGCAATTTATTGGAAGAACATTACTTCCATGAGGCGATGGAATCAATGAAATGAACACTTCATGTTTAAACCTCTGGTCTCTCCACCCACCTCTGTGTACAAGGGGAATCTGGAGGAATTCAAACAAAATATGGTCTGGAAGTATCTGGCTTCTGGCTATCTGCCAGCAGCTGTGCTTTAAGGCTCATCACCTGTAGGATCTAAAATGCTAAAGAGAGAGACTGCCACACATAATGTGAAATCTTTGCAGGGGGAAAACACTTTGCAGTATAGACAACTCTTTCTATGGAGCCTTTCAGACTACTCGGCAGTTACGAGCTTTTTATAGCAAGTCAAATTTCTTCACCCATCTGCTTGTCTGCTTATGAAAATGTATCCCTCTGGTGCACTTGTTACATTTCATTACTGTTAAATAAAATAAAAAGTCAACATACCTTGCCCACTGGTTTAGTCATCTGTATCCACTTTTGATGAACTGCATCTCCTAGAAAATGAACACAGATGCTCTGGACATAAATATCACCCCCTGCTACAGCTTCCAGGCCTTTAATAACAAAATCAACTTCATTAATGATGACTATAAAGGTAATGCACACCAAACAGAACAGCCACACCAGGAAGCTTTCCAAGTGGAAATGTAATGGATGAATGATGCAGATGTCTTTCATAAACAATTAAATTTCCCTTGATTACGCCTTCTTGAGAAGGAAAAATAAAAAAGAAGCAGTATTATTAATAGTCAGCTTTATTTCTGTTTGCTTAAGTGCCTTTACTAAGATAAGGTTCAGTAAACAAAGTCAATAAAAACATTTGAATGGAAATATTAGATAGAAACTTGTTTAGTCACCAGACATTCTGTATATCAAATAAATCTCATGCTGTAGCAATCATTGGCACTCCCTGCAAC
>NW_010317073.1:0-25960 GCF_000700745.2 Antrostomus carolinensis | reverse complement strand
AGAGGAGCACAACAGCCCTGGTCTCTAGGGACAGCCTCAATAGCTTGCTCTAATTTTGTCTCATTGTCTTTAAGGTCTTAAAATTAAGAATGCATTTTATTGTGCTGCGTATAAACAGTCAACCCCCAGTGGGAAAGTTAATTAAAATGGCCAATGCATCATATTACCAATCATCTGAGTAGTGCTCAATGTTCTCTGCTCTATGGTCTCCTGAACATAATTCAGGTTGTTACAGGTGCGGGTGCATACAGACAGCGAAGCTTGTGAGATGCTCTTAGTTGCAGGTACATCATGTGTTAAAATATAAATATTATTTGTCATAAAGACAAAAATGTCTAGGATTTGGACCAATACCATGCCAAAGAATGACACAGCTAATGAATCTGTGCCTTAGATTAAATGCTGATCCCATTCCCTTTTCCTTCCTCGTTCCCTTTTCCTTCCTCGTTCCCTATGTCTAATTATTTTCAAGTTTCCAGGCTCAATTGCTTGAGGTAAAATGGCTCAATTTAATTCTGGTTTGGTTTTTTTTTCTGTACCTTTCCAGCAGGGTTTTTTTTTTTTACTGTTTTTTGGTGGTTTTTATTTTTTTCTTTCCTTTGCTGGCATTTCCTTAGCTGGTTGGTGGTTAAAGCGGATTGTTAAGAACAGATTTTACAGCTTATATGTAGGCACTAATATCCATTGGCTTCAAATCCCACTTTAGGTGAGCGTATTCTGCCTCCTTACATTTCTTCATCATGTTATTTGGGAACAGTGTCTTCTCCATCCCGAGCTGGTTCACAGCTAATCGGCTGCCACGTTTCTGTGGCTGGTAAAGTGATTCCTATGGGTATTTAATTTGAGAAGCATAGTGGATTCTTTCAGTAGGACATGCAAGTAGAAGGGATATTGTGTGAATGCAGGATGATACCCTGTATTCCTCATCTTGTAAGGAAAAGTGTCTGTGAATGATCTGGATGCTGCTCATGGGACACTGAGTTTTTTTCAGCTGGATTTGTTATAAAGTTCTTATCCAAGGCAGTGGGCAGCAGCACATGCCTTAAAAACAGACAGTACTGAAAGTCAGTACTACCATGAGTAAATGTACCCAACCTCCCCAAAGAAAACCCCCGTTTTCCCTATAAATAACCCTCCCATTATAAAATAATGATTGAAGCCATGGTCTCTTCCTAAGGCGCTGATGCTGCAGTCCTGCTCTGTGATATATTCTAGTCCAGCGACTCTTTTTCTATGGGGGGGAATCTTAGAAAGCTATGACTGTGCTCTATCTGTTTATTTATAGGATCAAGATTAATGTAGTGTGAATGAAAAACATGTTTATTTATAGGATTGTGACTAATGTAGTGTGTGCATTCTACATCAGTAAACATTAATGAATATTCCTCTGCGTGAGGCTGAATAAGCGACGTGACTGGTGTATTGTTCCTACAAGAGCAAGTTGGGTGTTGCAGCGGTGACATGAGGTAATTTTGGCTCCATTGCAGGACCCCATGCACTGTACCCATTACAGAGGCCAGGAGCCAATGTTTCCATAGTGAATAATGACTTGGGGTACTGAAATATTTGTTGAGATTAGCCAGTGATGACATTGAACCTGTGGGATGGCACCGATAGTACAGAATCCATTTTTTTCTGTAGTACCCTTTAGATCTAAGATATTTCTAAGTGCTTGACAAATAATTGAAATCCTGAGTGCTTGGGGACTTTGACAGCAATTATACCAGCCAATATGAAATAAGATGGAAAGCAGTGAAAGATCTGAAAGAAACACCATAAACAATGATAATATAGCACCACCACCAAGATGTAACCCAGTCAGTCTACATCAACCCAGCCTTTGCTGTAGTTGCCCACATGCAGCAGAAGACCAGGATCCTCAGTTCTGTGTGTATAAATCCCAAAGGGACAGCTGAGGCCAAGAATTCACTGCGATCTTTAGGCACAAAGATCTTCCTGGTGGCTCCTCACCTCTGAGGACCTTGAAGCACTTGCCCAAAAGAGTAAGTGTAGCCTCTTTGACAGAGTAAGGAGTTGAAATATGAATTGCAAGGACCAAGTCAGGAGCATGGTATTCTTATTTTTAACTATGCTCTTATTATAACCTACCTGCTTTGCCTTTTATGTGCTTACTATTCCTCTGCTAGTGGCTGCAGTGTATCTAAAACTTGATGTGCTAGGATGTGTTTCCATAAGATCTCCAGCATGTGCAGAGGCTGCAGGCGAGGACTAACCTCCCTCTGCCTTGTGAAACACTTGGGAGGAGTGAAGAGACTAGTCACCTCCTTCTTCAGAGATTTGAGAAGTTTTCTCTCCAATACTTCTTGCAACTCCTCTCTAGGTACATCTTACTCCATATGTGTTCCCAAAGCTCTTGTTCTTTGGCACATTCAGGATAACCTGCTTATGAAAGACTCTCAAAAAAACAACATAAAAATTTGTTCAAAAAATCAAAAAAATTGCTCAATGATATGTGATAAATAACCACAATATAATAAACAACATAAAAATTTGTTCAAAAAATCAAAACAAGTGCTAGTGCTAAATGTTATGTGATAAATAACCACAATATAATGGGCAAAGAAAATACATCATGGTGTATATTTAGGCAATAGGCTTTTCCTGCAGGTGCTTTGCAAGTAGAAGTGAGCTACCTCTTTGGATCTGAATCCTGGAGAGATTATATTTGTTGGTGCAAGAACCCAAAATGAGGGAAAGCGGCAACGTTTGTCCTTTTATAGTCTTTATGCTACAACAAATTTTTCAGTCTTTCCTGAAAAAGGCAGCCAGAACCACCAGCTTTTTGAAGGATTTTTATTTCAGAGCAGATGAGCAGGGCATGACTTGCTACAGCTCTGTATAATGTCACTGCTAGCTGAGCTAGATCATGCCTGTGGAGCTGGTCATGCCAAGCTTTACAGCATCTTCATTTTAGATGAAAGTCTTGGCAACGCAGGAAAAAGAAATTTCAGAATATCCAGAGACCTGAATTGGAATTTGAATAAAAGAAAAATAAATGCACCATAAAGGCCAGATGCATTCTTCTACTTGCATCAGAGCTGGACAGCAACCGTGAGACATGAAGGTCTCATCTAAAACAACATCCCTCTCAGCTCAGCACCCCCCTGTTATTGTTGTGCAAATCAAAATGCCTGTGCAGAATCAGCACCTGAGGGCTTCCAGCCCCCAGACAAGAACTGCTGTCAGAGCTCTTCTGCGGCTTTCTTTTACCCTGACAACTCTTACAGCTTTCCAGCCACCCTACATGTTTAAATTCCTCAAGTAGTTTTGCGCGTGGTTCTTGCAAATTCATCTAAATGCAGGAGCAGCTCTGCACACCTTCCCTGTCTGCTTTGGGCTGTCAGGCACGGGCTCCGCGTTGGTACAAAGTGCAGTAATAGCATAAAATCTGCTGACAATCCTGTCTCCCAACCACCTTGGTGCAGGTAATTAACAGGCTTTCCTGGGAAGGCTCACCTGGGCTCACTGGTCTGGCTGCACAGATAGAGGAGGGGAAAGAGAGGGCAAGAGGGACTGGTCTTGAAAATACAGGAGAGAGGCACGTGCTATGTCTGTGTTTTGCTAACTGATGGGGTGAGCACAAAGGACACAGACACCAACTTAACACCAGAAATAAACTTATTTTACTCTAGTTTAAAACAGAGAAAAAAGAAAAATAAACAAGTTGCAGAGTTAAACGGGGTCATGCACCTAAACATTACCGCATAGGAGAAAGCAGAGTGATTAAGAAAGATACATCACTAATTGCACAAATGCTGATCATCATCCAGATCTCATCCACCAGCTGGGGAACTCAGTCACAGTGAAGGATTTGGAGAGTATTTCCTGGGCAATTGGGTGGTCCTACACAGTGCATCCACCCGTAGGTGAGGTCTCCATCTCTGCTATGAGAGGGACCTGCTTTTGTACAAACTAACAAATTAATTACATAGAGAGAAAGGCAGGGGAACATCTGGTGGGTAAGTTTCACTTCACAGAGGCACACCCCAGATTTGTCCAGGATCCGAGATATGTCTGAGAAGCTGCTATTTTGGTATTCTACACCCGTCTTAGGATTGTAGGAAGAAAAGTCTTAAGGTCTCATGTCATGCTGATGTGATACAGGTTGGGAAGTTCATTCAAAAGTCAACTCTAATTTAAGGCTTATGGTTTAAGCCTTTGTATATCAATCTGACATACTAAATTGATATATTTGTGCATCAAATACTGGCTGAGGGAACCTTGTTGGATCCTTTCTGGCTGAAAGGGAGAAGTGTCTTTGGCTGTAGCTTGTATGTGGCCTTGGGGTTGTCATCTGCAAAGGTGTCTGGCTGGTAGATGCAGCCTGGGATGGTGGATGCCTCCTTTGTGTACCCTTGTGAGGAAGCTTTAAGCCATACCTTGCTCTGGCCTGTTCCTGCCTCTTCCTTTCTCCATCCCAACCTGTTGCATCTTTGCTAAACCATTCTGAGTGTGGTGTGGTGAAGGAGCCTGCTCTGTGCTGATTCTCCCGGCATGACCTTTATTGGGATCTTGAGGGTTGTAAAGGGAACAGATTTTGCTGGGAAAGTAGTTCTGGTCCCTGGCCACAACTTGGGAAAGAAGACAGAGAGGTTCCTGCAGGCAGCTTTGTTAGATAACTTGGCACATACAAAAGCTACCAGCCAGGGAATGTGCAGCTTCAGAGCCCCAAAAGGTCTCCTTCCCAGGATTGGGTGTAACGTCACCACGCTTCGTTATTCCCTGTTAATATTTTATCAAGCAGCAGAAGAAAGTTTCCCTTTGAAGTTATACACTAGTAAATCAGCTTCTTATTATAGCATTAAAATAGTGACAGTTTTGCTTGGGGGAAAGGGAGCAGGCAACCCAGCTATAAATACTGTATTGGAGCAGTTAATAACTTTAGGAATAAGCAAGTGCTACAAACTAGAAATTTACTTTCTGTGGCCCCTAAAGCTGAACCTGCAACAGCTCTGATCTTGTTTGTTTATTCTTTCATCCTTTCTAAGCCTAATGCAAGATTTTGAGGAAGCACTTCAGGGCTAGATGGTACCAAGTACTAAGGTACCATAAAAAAGAACATTTTCAGGATGATGTGCAGGGCTAGAGACAGAAACATATTGGGCTTAGACTGAAATTTTCTATCAATTACTGTAATATAGGAAATTGCGTATATATCTTTATTGTGTAGTTACAGCTGGCCAGGCTAAAAGCCTGTCTGGGGAAAAAAAAAATCCCTTTCCTAGTGGACACTAAGGAAAGCACTTTGTTTGGTAAGTATAATAAAAACTGACCATCACACAGTGTTGTAAAGATGAAAAGTGCTGTAAATGTGTCACTACCTGTAATGTAGTTTATATGAGAGATTTGTAGCCATTGAGACAAGCTGCCCATTGGGAGGATATTGGGAATCTGGGAAAGGGGATTGTACTTACAGGAGAATCGGACATACAGATCGTGGTGTAATCCTTCCCATGAAACACTTTTTTTGAAAGCTGTTATCAATGACAAGATATTACAATCTAAATACAGAGCCATTTGATCTACAGGGTTAACTCTGTTTCCAGGATCCAAATAAGTCTCAGCAGGACAGTTCAGCTGTGGTCACAGAGAAGACAGTTAATGGTAGAACAAGGGGAAATGGCTCTAAACTGAAAGAGGGCAGGTTTAGATTAGATATTAGGAAGAAATTCTTCACTGTGAGGGTGGTCAGACACTGTCCCAGGTTGCCCAGAGAAGCTGTGGCTGCTCCTCCCTGGAAGTGTTCAGGGCCAGGCTGGATGAGGCTTTGAGCAACCTGGTCTAGTGGAAGGTGTCCCTGCTGCTGGCAGGAGGGTTGGAACCAGATGATCTTTAAGGTCCCTTCCAACCCAAACCATTTGATGATTCTATAGAGAGTCAAGAAACCCCTTCACTTTCCAGATCAGTGCAGACAGTTACCAAGACTGAGCAAGTTTGATTTACTTGCTTGAGTAGGCAGGAAAAAAAATCTAGAAGCCTTTACTAAAAACTAGGTGTCCAAGCAGTGTTTTCCAAAGAAATACCTTTTGATGGGTTTTGCAGAAAAGAAAACTTCATGCTGATCAGCTGATGGCAAGTTTAATGTCATTTTCCCTCGGGAGTTCTTGTCTGCCCCATTTCATTCCCTCTCTGCAATTTGTTCGTTTGGGAAGGACTTTTTTTGTCATCGCTTTTTGAACTGTATATTTGCATAGCTACTGGCATAACCTCAAGTGGATCTGTCAATAATGACTATCTCCTAGACTGTTAACGATGATGTGCCCTGTGCTGGCACAGGAAAGTCCTCGGGTGTCTCAGACCTGTTGCTGTTCCCTGCCAAAGTTCCTGCCCCTTTCCTCAGCCAAGGTGAGAGCCCTGCTCTTTCCTGGCTGTTCCCAGCATCACTCTGGGGAGGAAAAACTGTACTGCTATGCAGATGTCATGTGTATCTTCAAAGGTCTCTGATGTTTGGAGCTAAAGCCTTGGTCTGCCTTATCCCTTATTATATCTAGCTAATGTTTTATCCTTAACAAAAATGCAGTGAACAAGGTAATCCTCTAAGTTAATAACTTAAGGAATAAACAATAATTCAAGATGTGGCGATTTGCTTTCTGCTTTCAAATTTGGCTTAGCAAACTGTGTACCTTCAGCTCCTCTGCTAGAAAATGGCCAGAAGATCCCCTTTGAAGTGACAGGCTCTTTTATGGCTTTTTATCTGTTAATAATATTTATAATCTAATGGAGGACAACTTTCCAAATCTGTTTGAAATATTTCCAAGCTGCTTATCATGATGTAGCATTATAATCCAGCATTAATTCACATTAGCCAAGGGTTGGATTTCAATTAATAGTCACAATACTTAAGTTTATTTAGCTAAACTGTTGGCATTGTTATGGTGTTTGTAAAATCAACATGCAGTTGCATAGCTTTTGTCCACATTCCTCTTGCAACTTTGGACCAATTTTGTAAATTATTTATAAAAATTAGTTTTTTGGTTTTTTTTTTTAGTTTTTAAATTCAGGGAACTCTGAAGAAAAACAAGGTACATATTTCCTTGGTACCAAATCTTCCTCTATTGCCTTTTCAAACCCTGACAGAAAGAAATAGCATGAAATCCCAGTCCCAGTTACTGCCTTGTGTTTTTATGGCCAGACTTGCCCTGGTGGTAACAAACCCAAGCTAGGGAAAAGTGACAATGTGCAGATCAGAAAGTGCATTACACAATGTGCCATCGGGCTGAGTTCAAAGCGGTTCCTTTTACCATTTCATCCTCTAAATTACTTGAACAGGATTCACTCGTTCTGTTGGCGTTTCTGTGCATACTGCACAAGTGCCCTGCAGTAAAAAACACAAATAAACATCAAAGCAGGGAAAATAATTTGACTTCCTCATCTTTTTTGGATGTGTCATATTTTTTTATATATATAATTCCTGAAGTAGCCTGTGGCTTATATTAACGTGCAAGCATTTGAAATAAAGTGACAGGGGTTTAACTTCCTGGGAAAAAAGGAAACATCTAAAGTGATGTGATCAGATACTGAAGTCTGAAGGAAATATAATAAAAGAGTGGAGACCTCCCTTCAACAGAACAATCCTGACCTAAAAATTGAAAATTTTCCTAGTTTTACTGTTTTTCTTTGGCTTTCTGCTATGGGGCAGGACTTCAATAATTTCCCCGGGGAGCAGATAGATGAGAAGGAGACCAGAAGCACCTGTAGCTTTTCTGTAGTTCCTGACCTCTTAATATCTCTGTCCTTTCCCTGTCCCACTCTAATTTTGGGTGATACCCCTATGCCCCATCAGCAGATGACACAGGACCTGGGCAATCCTAATTATTTTGAGATGTTCAGAGTTTGGTAACTGTCAGCAATGGAATTGGAAACATTTCATTTGAAACCGGTATTGGCATGGAGTGTTTTTCTAGTAAAAGCTTTGCATAGACTCATATTTATAGGATGTTTTTAACAGAAATCACAAAGGAAAATTGGAAAAAAATATGTTGTCTTGTGCTGAGGTGGTGTGAGGGTTTGGAGTGGGGCTGGGAGTAGGGGTGAGCACTGCAGGGTGGTTCCAGCCTTCCCTCTTGTCGAGCTGATTACTCATTAAACCGCCCGCTCTGGCTCCTGGCATTGTTATGAGGAGGAGCTGAGATGAGCAGGGGTGGTTATTGTGAATTTACATGTTGCAGGAGAAACGAAGAGTGTTAGATACTGTGCTGCACACTGGGGTTCCCAAAGCAGTTATTGGGGAATTGCTGAGAAAAAGGGAAGACTTAGAAACTTCCTGGGTGGAGGAGCCATGGGGCTGTGTTTCGTACCCCATGAAACTGGCAATCAGCTGCTGAGATTGTTTCTTGCCTTCAGGCTCATTTGGTCTGTGTTTGTAGTTCCCTGTCACAATTTAACTCCGTGTATTTCATTTTGACTTTTAGGATTGTGAGTGTGCAAGAAAGCTGGAGTGTCCGCTGGGAAACCTTCATGTCCCTGGTGCCTACTGAACAGCGTGTACCCTTGCTCACTGGCAGTGAGCACATCCCACCTCTTACTCCTTTTTGTGTGTCCCTACAGCCTGTTTTGAGACCTCTTAATGCAGAGGGATGAGCCTGGGACTGACCCTGTGGTGTGTTAGCACTTGAGTGGAGATGGGATGTGGCTGTCACTCCCCAGCCCACCCTGGGACAATCCCAGCTGGCTGCAGCAGGGTGCCAAGCCTCTCCTGCCCGTGGACAGGGAGTTGTGTGTCAGCACAAACGCTGCTGCTTCAGCACCCGCTCACATCCCATCACTTACCGGCTGTCGTGTTTGTCTAACGGCGCTCAGGGGTGCCTGTTGGCTTGCCTATCACTTTGGATCATCAGCAAAATGACACCTCGAGAGCGTGCAGCCCTCTCACAAGGGCACCTTGAGAAGCTGAGCACCTTCAGGCACTCCATGAACCATCGTACTCCTCACAATCCCATTTTCACTTACTTATCCACGGCAGTGGTTTGGGCCGTGTCCTTCTGTCGCAGGGCACGGACCTGGCCCTGGGCTTTACATCTCTGCTGGCTCACACATCTCTCCACCTTCAATCCACGCACAGCTTTGATATTTTCTGGCCAGAGTAGCACAGAGTCATCAAACTCAAGGTGTTTCATTACTCCAGTTGCACTGGGGAAATACAACGCTTAATGGCTTGGTATCACCTGATCTTAACGGTCTCCTCTTGGGTCATGGAACATGACCTATAGAAATAGTGTTGAATTTTCTGCCTACTAACATTTTTCCTTGTCTTGCTGGGACTTGCTCTCTCCCATTGCTCACTGGTTTGCAGGAGGCAGCACGTTGCTGCTCTAGGGAGGAGGATGGAGCTGTTCTGGCAATATGAGTTACTGATTCTGTCCTCCTCCTTCCCTACCACCTACAAGACAGAATAGAAAATTATGTGGCTGCTTTCCACAAGCAACTACAAGTCAGTGAAATGTAACAACTCTGGTAAAGAACAGCTTGTGATACTCTGCTTTTCAGCTTGGCTTATTTGCTTATTTACTCCCTAATTTTTTTTTTAGCTTCAGCAACTTGCATTGAAATCTTGGTTATTAGCAGGAATTAGCAGGATTTGGCTGCTTGGTTTTCCAGAGTAAGCTCATTTTCTTTTGTATAGGCCATGTGCAAATATATATGAAATCTGAATTTAAAGAGCAAAGAGTTCATAAAAAATATGGGCAGCATAATATGCACTGTATTGTCAGTCTGAAATCAGCATATATTTTTAGGTAAACTCAACCACATCAGGCCCTGGTTTGAGCAGTGGGTTGGGTTCCAGAGGTCCCTTCCAGTCTAAATCATTCGATTATAAAGATGAGGGACCCCTTCCCATCAGAATTTCTTCCCTTCTTCAAGGAACAGAAGGATCACCTTTCTCCTCCAGTGCTCCCATGAATCCCAATGCCCTTTTTTTTAAAAAAAATATTTTAAATCTACTACCTCATCTCCAAATCCTGTAAGATTTTTAACATTTTTCTACTGTTTAGCAGGTTGAAGCTTCCCTCCATCCCCCATGAGGACCATTTTCCCTGTTCCTTCCCTAAACCATCAGGTGCTCTGGGATCACTCCTCATTCCAAACACCCTTGATTTAATTTACCACTCTTGCTCTAGAGGCCCTTTACTCCCTGTAGTTAGTAGATGCCTTCAGCCCCTAATGTTTGTGGGGGAAATTATCAGAAGCATCTGTGCCATGTCCCAAATGCCTGGTATATTTTCCCTGCCCTCAGAGTCTATTACACCAGTAAAAGGCACTAATTATGACTCGAGACTGATTCCTGTTGGCAAGAGCAGAGCTGAGAAGAGAGATCCATCTGGAGCGGGTAAGGATGGAGGATGATGACTCCTCCATGACAGTGGTTAGTGCCTACCCCGGAATGCCACTCATTGTCTGGGGGGCCATTCTCCCTCTCTCTGCCCTTAGCCCTGTAGCATCCCCCTTTTCTCTCCATAAATGTGTCCTCTTGTTTACCCTTTGTACATGCTGTGTGGGGTTACTGGTGCTCACCAGTACAGGACTATGGATTCTGCTTCTATCCACAGCCCACTACAGTGTGGTCACCTTTACACACAGTTTGTTTTCATTTTATACTACAGGAAACCTGATTTTTATGCTAACTTCTTTTGCAAATACGCTCCAGAAACAATGATTTCTGAGAATCCAGAAAACAGCATAGGTTTGTTAATCCTGATGTAATATGGAAGGCTGGTGGGATTCAGCCAAGAACATTACAAAACCTGCAAAAAATGGTTCAGAAAAAATAAAGAATGAGTTTTCTTAGTAGCATTGTATGTTCCTTACAGCTTTGTATTCTATTTATAGCAATATAGATGACAATACAATATGCGGAGTCCCCATCCCTGGAGGGATTGAAGAGTTGTGTAGACATAGTGCTGAAGGACATGGGTTAGTCGGGGACTTGTCAGTGTTGGGTTAATGATTGGACTTGAAGATCTTAAAGGCCTTTTCCAATCCAGGCAATTCTGTGATTCTGTGAGTACAGATTAAATACGTTCTCCTTGTAATATTCAGATTTGGAGCTGGAAAACTGGAGTATCTGCGTGTCCGTGTGCAGCTGCACACTGAATGCTGAGATTGCATTTGCATGGGGGTTTCTTGAATTTTTTTAGAGAAAAAAACCATTTAATGTTCAAGTTGGCTTTGTGTATTTCAAAAACTTCTTTTGTCTCTGACTTTGCAGTTTGACAACAGAGGCTTTCAACTCTCATTTGATTGCTTCTGTAGTGGCTTTGAGACCACATCTTGTTCTTTCCTCAGCTCCACTCACCAGCTGGGCACAGCAACGCTACTCCCAGAGGTGTTTTCAGCTGATCCATGGACAAGCAAAGGCAGTTTGCCTCTGACTGAGGCTAATGTGCCTCTGACTGAGGCTTAATGTGCCTCTGGGAGTGAGTGAGCTGCCTGCATCCAGCGTTGCTACATTTTCCACCTACTGCAACCACTTTTCTTCTGCTGCCTCTAACTCTGGCTGACGGGGACAGGGATGGAGTTATGGGTGGGGATGTGAGTTTTAAATTAGTGGGACATCCTATAGACTATCACCTTGGGTTCACAGCACATGTGAAGAACGATAGGGATGTTCCTTACCCAGCCACACTATATCTTTTTACTTCTGTTTTCATTTAACCTGAAAATGTGCAAAGGGATTCAAGGGCTTAAAGGGTGGGAGGACAATGTTGGGCCACACTGCTGTTTTATACTGAGCTGAGTGGTTTTAATAATAAGAACACAAATAGCTATCTCCAGGGATTTGAGTTTTGGGGAGTTCACAAAAAGCAAAGATTAGAGATTTGATACTTGCTTAGGAGCACCTTTGCCATCAAAAGCCAAAGGCACTCATGGTCCTAAGTCATCTAGAAGTGCAGAAGAATTCCACCCTGAATCTGTTCTAGATTTTTTTTAAGGCTGTGAGCATGCCATAAATAAATAAAAATGAAAATTTAGGGAGATCAAAATGCAAAGAGGGTGTGCCAGCACCTGTCAAAGAGAGCTATGGGAAGAAAAGACAGAATCTTTTCTCTATCTTGTATCTCTTACATAAAATTCCTACACAATTTCTGCTTCAATAATAAACCTTTTTACCCAAGAGATTTCTCAAGGCTCTGGTGTCAACTTCAGGCTTTAGTGAGGTTCAAGTCTGGTGCTGGGCTTCTCATCCTAAACAAGCAGTCTGTTGTCAGCTGTCACTCAAACCTCTGATTTCTCCCTTGACTCAAAAATAAAATAATAAAAAAAATTCCCCCCCCTCCCCATTTCTTTTAGCCCACTCTGCAGTTTTCCTCTCATTTTCTGGCTCTCTTGAGCTTCAAGAGTATTCTGGGAAATAATAAAATAAAAGATAAAGAGTTGATTTAGTGCTTAGCAAATATTGGAAGGAGATTTGTGCATGTGATTAGAATTTATTTGTTCTCATCTTATGTAGCAGAGGAGAGGGGAGTTTGATGTAATAGCTAAGAACATATGTGGCAGAAGTTGCTGAAGAAGGCTTTTCAGTGTTGACAGACTATGAATTTAAAATTAGCAGCTGCAAGTCATAGTTAAAAAATCTTTCATGAGGTGGAGAGGGATTTCTTAGCAGTGTAGATATGGCTACTGTCAATAGGCACAGATCTATGGCATGTGGTTGCAAGGAATTTGAGATATGCCAGAAATATCCCAAGAAATGCAACGAGAAGAAGTGTTCAGAGACAGATGAAGGGATTATCCAGCAATTTAAAAAGTTTTTCACCTTATTTGACATCAAGCCCTCATTCAAGCTCCATTCTACTTAGGCTGCAGAGCAGTGAGTGGTTACAGCCCCCTAAAGCTAAGTTTTGGCTTGGGCCAATGATCTCTGAAGCATCTTCTGGACTTATGTGTGTGAGAGGAAGGCTAGAAAAAAAATTGAGCTGTTTTGATGTCCAGACTGTGGTGTGTGATTATTATTAGTATGTTGTGAAGGAAAGACCTCATGAACGAAATGCAGAGGCACAGAAGAAAGGAAGGAAGTCAAGGGAGATGGGAATTGGAAAGAGAACAAGAAAACTGGATGTTTAGAAAAGGAAGGGATCACTGAACAGATAGGCTTGAAAGAAAGTGATATAAAAATAAACTTAATTTGCTTCCTAACATGACATTGCAGCAACATAAGGTTGGAATAAATCTTGCAATGGCTTATAGGAGAGAATATAGAGTAAAACTTGATCAAATTGTTTGTGTATAAAGAATGAAAGAACATGTAGGAAAATGGAGCTGTATTGAAGAAAAAGTATGTTACAGAAGGAAAACAGACATGTGGTTCCAGTTCAGCAAAACCTGTAAATGATACTTTCATCTCCCTCACTGCTGAACACGAGGGGACTTTGTAATGAGCTTCCAGGAAAGAAGGTGGAGAGTCAGAAACAGAGACATTGGATTGAAGGCAATGGGGATGCCCAAGGGACATGGCCACCTATCACTGGCTTCAGTGGGGACAAAGCTGCCGTGGCTCCTGTGCCAACTTCAGCTTCTTATAGAGGTTGCTCCTGGAGGAGCACTTAATGATTCCCGAGGGGAAAGGAGAGCAAGTAACATGTCACTGTCCTAAAAGTTAAAACATTGAAAACATACCTAAATTGATAATCAAATTAGAACCCCAAATCACTTAAAAATGTTTTATTAATTCTTGTTTTTGATGGCAATGACAGTGACAGAATCTAAGAAATAAATGAAACACAGAGACCGGCATTTGAAGTGAGATATTGTTAGTAAGGCACAGTATTTTCTGCAAAGATTTATGTATGGTGGGGAAAAACCCAAAGAGAGAGAGAGAGAGTACAGTAAGCCAAATGAACTATCAGAACTAAAGTGCCATAATTCTGGAAGCAGCTGAAAAAAGTCAATAGAAGACAATTGACTTTAGATAAATTGTCAAAAAGCTGTCAGCACTTGAGTTTCAGAGAAAGGCATCTTGACAATGGAAACCTATGCTTTTCCTTGCTAAAAGTCTGTTAAGATTATTAGTAATGCATTGATAGAAAGTTTATAGAGCAGCTTTGAAAATAAATGATGAAAGGAAAATGACAAAAAGCAGCTCCACCAGCAGTAGGAGAGTTACTGTTCTGTAGCAAAATGACCTCTGATAGGGAGAGGAAAAATGGAAAGCAAGTAAATCAAACCCATTTTTCTTGATTTCTACTTTTTTATGATCACAAAATGCTATGATATAGAATGTACAAGAAATTTAATATAAATGTATAATTCTTAAAAGAAAGTAACCCCTATGAAAGTTAAAGCATACAAATGACTACTCTGGTAACAATAGTCCTTGTACCTTCAAAGACTCATTTTACCATCTTTACTTCTAATGGTGGCTGTTTTTTCATGTCAATTGTCCATTTGCTCTTTTCCGTGTGCTAGAAAGAGTGAAAAGAAAAAGTGTTTTACAATATTTTCATTCAATAAGCCTGGGGTGCTGCACTACTGAAATCCAGCAACATACACAAATCCTGGGTGGCCCTGGTTTGTGAGACTGTGAGTTGGGATACACAGCAAATCAGAGCCCACTTTAACCCTCCAGAAATCAGCTTTAGGAAAACGTCCTGGGAGTTTTCATGGCATTCACTGCTCATGCCAAGCAGGGCTGACAGTGGTTGAGGCACCTTCCATGGAGGTATTTAAAGACATGTAGATGTGGTGCTTAGTCACATGGTTTAGAGGTGGACTTGACAGTGTTAAGTTTATGGTTGGACTCAATGATCTTGAAGGTCTTTCCCAACCTAAATGATTCTATGATTCTCTGTTGATATTGTTAAAATGATCTGGACTTTTCTTTTGTGAATACATTGGGCTGGGGAAGGAAGGGTTGAAACAATTGGTCTGCTTTAAAAAGTAAATCAAGAATTATAGAAGGGGTATAAGTTCTCTTATCCCCGTGCTTGAGCTTTAACAACAGCAGGAGAGCTCTTTACAGACAGATTCTTCTCATGTCTTCCTTCAAAATAGTAATCCTCACAGAGATGGGATGCTGACCTGAGTGCCCTGCCTGTGTCCATCAACATGCTAATTCCTGCGATCCATGTTTGCTTGGGTTCACAGAATGGTGGGGGTTGGAAGGGACCTCTGGAGATCATCCAGTCCAACTGCCAGGCCAAAGCAGGTTCACCTACACCAGGTTGTACAGGACTGCATCCAGGCAGGTTTTGAGCATCTCCAGAGAAGGAGACTCCACAACCTCCCTGGGTAGTCTGTCCCAGTGCTCTGGCACCCTCACAGTAAAGAAGACTTTTGTCATGTCTAAGTGGAACCTACTGTGTTCCAGTTTGTGCTTGTTTCCCCTTGTCCTATCACTGGCCACCACTGAAAAGAATTTAAATTATTCAAATTTATTAGTTTCAAAAACCTTGAAACTAATAAAGTGGGATGTGGGGTTTGCTCTGCATCCGTTTGATGTAGATCTGCATGCAGAGTAAAATACAACAGTTGAAGGACTCTATCTTGACATGATTTATTTAACTCATGAAAAATGTAAGAAGATTGAATTGCATTTGAACCATACATCATATTGCTGGGTGAAAAATTAAGATATATTAGTAGAATTTAAGTGACTATTTTCTCACTGAATTTGCATTATGATTAGCCCAGCTGTCTCTGCAGTGAACTCTGCCATGAGCATGAAGAAGAAAACAGCAGACAGACAACAGCAGACTTAGGCAGGTTGTCTAAACGCTTTAGGAACACTAAAGTACAACAAAATGTGCAGAGGTGTGTGGCTTTTGTGGAGTCATATCTTGTCTGCACTTTGATGATATAAAACTTGATAGAGTGTCAGGAAAAAATTAAGAGGGAGGGTTTGCATTAGGGAGGAGAGCATATGTAAGACCCAAAGGGTTTTGTTCTAGTCTGAGGAACAAGGATGAGACAAATTGCAGGACAACAGGAAATTTAAAGTGTGTTCTCTGAAATACTGTAATTTGGCAGTAACAGCAGAAGGGGAGACAATTCCAGTAATCAGCAAGAGAGGAAGAATTCTTAAGAAACCATCAAGGGTTTTCTTGCTTATTAATAAAAATCGGGGCAGAAAAATAACCTGCTCAATAAACACTGTATTTAAGGTTATTTTCTAATCCTAATTTTAATCTATGTATTTTTATTCTTTTTCTAAATACTTTCATGTCCATCTCCCAAAGGCCAACCATCTCGAATAAAAATAATTTGAATTGATACTAATTGCATTCTATAATTTTTCAATCAACATTTTTCTACTCAAATTTTCCCGAGACACATACTTTAATTCTCAGTTCAAGTCTTCAAAACCAAGTAATTTCATAGTGCAGTTTATTAGCTTTACAATCCCTATTACCCCTTGTGCCACGTTTGACTGGGTGGTTGCAATTTTCAGGTTTCTCTGTGTGGTGAAATGGTATCTAAATGGCGTAGTTCCTGTTAGAGCGTGGCTGGATGGTGCTGTGCTTCATCTCCCCAGGCTTTTCACCTGGTGCTCACACATCAAGGCCAGATTTTAAAGGACTTCTTGAAAATGTCATGTAAGATGCAACTGCAATTACCAATTCAAAGGTTATGGATAGAAAAGAGCTGTCCAAGGAAAAACTACATCATGTTTGAAATCTGGACTAAGTGGTTTAAGAGGCTAAAATTTAATTAAATGCCTGCAGCCAGCCTGAACTGTCGGGAATAAATCTAAATTAAATATGATTACAAAGTGATCTAATAGAATGAGATAAGTTATACATAAATTAGACGTAGCTTACGCGACAGAAACAAATCAACAGAAAGTCCTTGGGTGTATATCAGTCCTAGTACATTTTTATGACACAGATCAAAATAGGATGAGAATTCCTGACTGTATGGCAGAAAGGAGCCTATAAACGTGATTGACAAATCTGCCAACAAAAGTTGAGTCTGTGCAGGGCGGAGATGGATCGTGCAGCGGTTTCTGCGTAACATGCTCTTAGTTGCTGAGAGGTTATAAATTATTACAAAACGGTTGGGTTGCTGCTCTGGTTCTTTTAATAGTGGAAATGGTGGTAGGTTTAAATGAAGAACACTTGATACAGAAATTAGATGTCATTCCCAAAGTACTCTTAATGGCTTTAGGTTACTTTCTGCCAGGGAAATATAGCTTGTCCCTGCAAATATAAGCAGGAGAAATTGTCTACTAATTCAGAATACTTTTCATGATTAAGCCAGGTCACAATTAACAGAGTAATCCAAGGATTTCATCACTGATAAAAACATATTACAGCATGTTATGTTACAAAGAGCAAACTGTAATTAACTTGTAGCCGTTGCTTGAGTAGAACCAATAAATAAATTAAGATGAGGTTGGCCACTTAGCAAATTGTATCAGCAAAAAGAGAAACCAAATCAAAAGACAGCTCTTCGATGACAAACATCAATGTTATTACAGCTGGAACTAGCCAGCTCTTCCCCAATTAAAACAGCTTCAAAGAGATTTCCAAGACTTCTGTTAGGAGACTAATAACCTTAGAAAAAAAGGAATGTGTACAAATACAGCAATTCTTGTTGTTCGGCCCATTGCCCTTTGAATATTTGTGCATTAATTATCAGTTCTCTTAGCACAGAGACACATGGCATGTTTGGGGGGGGAAGAAGTGTGCAAAGAACAGACCCAAGTGAAATAAAATGTTTGAAATATGCCTGTATCAATGTTTTGAAGGAAAATGTTAACAGAGGACGTGACAGGAGTGTCAGGAGGCAGGTGAGGCTGCCCACAGAACCATGGTCTTGTGGGACAATGATGTGGGATTGTCTGATTCTGGATGGCAAAACAGCAGGGTTTGGTGGTGTCAGTCCAGTTACTCCTGAGCAGATGTTAAGATCAAAAAAGCGCACAGTATTTTTGCCAAAATCCTCTTGGTAGGCTTTGAAGCTAGTCCAGAGGTGGGGTAGGTTGGAGGGCTGTGTGCTTCAAAATGGTTCATCAATGTCAGCAGGGCTGCAAGCTTTCCCTTTGATGATACCACATGTTGTGTGATGGAATAGAGGATCTTGTTGTCTGTTCGCATAGGGAAACTAAAAGTCCTCCTGAGATAAAGATGGCATCTGTTTCAAAGCTAGAAGAATAAAAAATCTCCCCATTTTCTTGTCTGGAAATGTCACATTGCTTGTGGGAATCTGTACCATGGTCCTTGGGACAACGTAGAGGTGTCTGTCATGTTCTTACCACCCCCAATACCCACATTTGAATGGTTTTCTCAGCCTGAGTAGTGCAGCACAGATATTCAGCAATTTGCTGTGATGAACTGGAATGGTGATAGGGAGAACTAGACCTCACTTTTATCTCAATTTCAGTGGAAAAGAGGTCAGATTTCATGTGAAATCATGGTTCTTACAGCCTGTGTTCCATTAATTGGTCGCAGAGCCTATTGCAGAGGCTGATGATCAGCAAAATAAGAGCATCAAACCCCTCTAAGCTATCTCTTTCTTTTGGGTAAAAGTGCAATGTTGTATTTTATTTTCTACTCCTTATCTTGCTTTTTTAGTCCAGTGTGAACCGGTGTTGGCATGGAAAAACATGACACTTCCCTGAATCAGCAGTCGTAGGTTTAAGAATGAATAGGGCTTCTGTGGGAAATTTATTAGCCTTAAAAATAGAATTACAATGTTGGTGGATAAAATATAGAGGAATATAACCTTTCACAGAGAAAACAAAGCAGTCTCCTTCCTGGACCTCTGCCAAATTTCAAAGTTGACTCTGTACAATCTCAAACAATTATTTCCTGGCAATTCTTTTAGTTATTATTATTTTTGTTTAAGACTTTTCTTCATTTTGATCTGCCCCTGCCTCTCCCGTGTCCCCAGCAACTGGTTGTGCTTGTGGCAATGTCACAGGAATAACATGTCTTTAGTGGTAGAGGCAAGTGAGAGATGAGCATTTTGAAATGATGGTTGTGACTTGGTGTCCTCTGCAGGAGGAGGGAGCTGGACAGTCAGCAATTGCTGTATTATTTTCCTTCCCTGGGTAGTACGGGACTTGCTGGTGATTTGATCTGAGCAGGAAAAATGTCTTTTGGGAAAAGGCTTCACAAATCACACCCCTATCATGTTAACAGCTTGTAGCCTCAGGGCCTGAATTTGTCCAGCAAGTGTGACTTGATTTGTGCTTTCCTCGCACAGTTCCTCTTATTCTTATTTTAAGCACCAGGCTCAGTCTTGAGTAGGTCAGTGATGCTTTGCTGGGAGGTTATAGGGGCTGAACACAGTTATGGGATGTCCTGCAGGAGATGTGGATGGTGGCACCTCTCTGCACCCGTGGGACCCGCAGAACTGGCCCCGGGCAGCACTCAATGATGTCTGTGCTTCACATGTGCAACTGCTTCTTCAGATATAATCCTGTTCTCTCTCAGCTGCAAATCTGGGAGCAGAGCTGAGCAAATACTTTCTAGTAGTTCATTTATTTGACAAATGCAGCCTTTTTCTCTGAACGAGTGTCCCTAAGTCAGCTGCAATTTGAGTTTATGGTGTGGTTGGCCAGTTGATGGGTCAAATTTGAAATTGGAGCTGTGGTTTGGTGATGGCTGGCAGAAGCTCATTTCCTACCATGGGGCTGCTGATTTCGAGCTTGCTTTAGGAGCTGGGTGAGTGTGTTTTCAGGAATATTTGATTAAATCTCAGCTACAAGAACACCTGAGGAGAGAAAGTACAGAACTGACATAAATGCAGCTGATATGAACTCATTCAAACAAACATTTGCTGAGCCAGTACAGGGACTATTTTATTGCTTTTGTATTGGAATCCTTTTCCTGAGACAGCCTTGTTTGTTAAAGATATCCATACTTGAAGAACGCAGTACAAATACTCTGGGTCAGATTTAGAGCTGACTTTGCTGCCCTGCTTCACCCGAGGATTTGTCCTTCTGTATGAAGGTAGAGGGGAGTTGTTCCCAGTCAAAATGCAGCAAAACACATTCATAGATTAGACGTAAAATGAATTTACTTACAGGGCATTAGTCATTCTCACCATTTCTAGTAACTAATGTTGTTGGTGAAGTTAACTATCTTTAATCCAAACCCAGAGAAAAGCCAGGATAAGTAATTGTTTCTTGTTGGCATCTTAATTTTGGAGCTCAGCTCAATCTATTTGGTAGCTTGTCTCATAGATCTAATAATTACTTTATTTGATATCTCTACCCTAGTCTGTAATCATTCTGTAGTTTCATTAAAGAGAACAGGATATCAAGATAAATCAATCAGCCTTTCCTCTTCATCACAGGGCAAGCTCTTTCTCTTGCAGAGGAAGAAGTTCTGTGTCACTTGCTACGCACTGACATCCCTTAACTGATGGTTTCATTACATCTTGTGTTGCCACTGAACTATAAACCCATGAACTCTCTTGTCTTGGGTGCAGAAGTTGGCAGTGTTATGCTTATGGTTGGACTCAATGATCTTAAAAGTCTTTTCCAACCTAAATGGTTCTATGAGTCTAAGAAGCTGTTGCACATGTTGTCAGAAGAAGCTGTAGCTGTTATTTCCCCTAAAAAAAAAAAAAAAAAAGAAACAAACCCAACCTGTCCTCTGGTAGTGTTCCCAACCCTTCATAAACCAAAGGGGACAGGCAGAGCTTCATGTGCCCTGCTCTTACTGGTGCTGGATGGGCAGGCACTGGGTTCGGGAGCAGTGGGCACGCTGCCTGCATGGGCTGCAGCCATTGGCATTGCTCAACGCTGGCCAAGACTTGTCAGCAACTGTGATTTTTTGACTCGATTTCCATTTTTATTACTGCTGCACTTAAAAAAAAAAAAGAAAAAGTTAGTTATATCTGTGTTGACATTCATGTCTCCACTGTAAGCCATGACCTAACACGCCATATTTTGCTGTTGCAGCACCCAAGTGAAATTGCATTTTTTAATAAGGAAACTTGACTACACAGAATTTGGAAGGTGCTCTACAAAAATGTAATAACTGCTTTTTCACCTGTCAAAATGGAAAGTAAGTTTGGTTGTTGCTTGGAGCGCAAGTTTTGCTGCTTCTGTGGCATATTAGACTCAGATTTAATATTAAATAAATCAGAATTCATGAAAAAGGCTGCTCCTTTTTATAGCATTAAATGGATTTTGAATACTGCTCTGAACTGACAAAAATGGCACTGAAGGCAGTGATTGCACAGACTGTGGACCTTTAGACTGCATTTGAAAAGGATTTAAATACATTTGAGAGTTGACTTTCAAATATTTGTATATTTTCTTACTCCTTCCTCCCCCACTCTCCATATCTCCCCAAAAAATCATGAATATAATTTCAAATATCTTGGGAAAGTCTTGGCATAAATATTTGTAAATTTTAAACCTGTTTAAAGGGATGTTATAAAATATTTATCTTTAAATAATTTCCAACATCTTTGTTTACTTCTCTTGCTTGTGTGGTTTGCAGAAGTGCAAAAATATAATCCTCCTTGACCCATTAAAGCCTTTTTCCATTTATCAAACATTGATTTTTGTGTGTTTCTACTAGAGCTTGAAATTAACAGAACTGTGCTGATAATTAAAATACAAATGATCATAGCAGTAGCCTTTTCATATGTAGATCACTTCATGTAACCATCTAGATAACTATCTGTAGCCATTACGTATCATTTGTATTTACACATAAAAATGGAAGGAGCCTTGATTAATTAAATGATTTTTTAAATTGGTTAAGGAAAAAACCCATGCTATAAAAAAATGTTTTAATCAAGGGACAAAATACTTGGGTCTTTTTTTCCATTGGAGTTGTTGCCCTGCTGCTGGTGACCCTCTTGGCAGGGGCTTGGCCTTTTTGGTGCGGTGGGGATAGGTAGCACCTCTCTCCTGCTACCAATATTGGGTTGGGATGACAAAGCAGAACTATGGGAGCTGACTGCGTCCAAAGGCACTGGCTGCCTTTTTTACTTTCATGGAAAGGTTTCACAGCAGCAGCATTGGGATGATGGAGACCAGGACCCAAGTTGAGGAACCTCTACTGTCAAGTGATGGAGGAAACTGAAGGAACCATACACTCTGTGAGAGCACATCCACTATTAGAATCAGAGTGATAAAGCACAGCATTTCAGGCTGAGCACATGAAAGAAGCACATGAAGGATGGAAGAGCCAGCAGGACAGCAGGGCAGAATTTGTCCCATTGCTCCCATCTATGAAGCAGATGCAGATGTGATGAGATCTGGACTTTGGCTTAATGAAAACCCACCTCTTCTCTGCCTGGAAAGAGACAAAGTTCCTCCTGGGATGGTCACACCCTTGTTGGCAGCAGCTTGGGGCTGCATCTCCTGACCCTGGAGAGGGGCTGGTGGATGCTGGGCTTTGCTAGTGCTGTCACTTCATGGAGTTCCTACTTCATGCAGAGCAGAAAAAAGAGTTACCTTTCCAGGGTGGACATTTGTACCTGCCTTGCTGCAACCCCTATCTCAGCAGCACGGGAGACTCAGCCCCGGTCAGGCAAGATAACTTCTGCTGGTTTCTAAGGCAACCGTCACCAGCACATCCATTTGGACACATTTCAGGAGGCAGAAAGAAATGACACCCAAACTCATCTTGCTTTTCCAGATCTTGGTAGTAGAAAATGATGCAATGGTGTGTGCACACATCTGTCATCTGAGCATCTTCAGGAGACCGCTGCACATGTGTGCAATGGTCTCCTGAAGATGCTCAGGGATAGAGGTGAAAGTAAATACACTAAAAATAGTCATTATCAGGTAAAAAGCAAATCAAAATGTTCATGTGTGTGTGGACAGATTGTGACCATCCACTGAGTCACTCGTAACATGTCAGGATGAACAGAGAGCAACACCCTCTGTAATGAGGAAAAACCCATGGTGGGCGTGGGGGTCCAGAGTTGAATTCTATTGTTCGATTTCTTGCCCTTTACAGGAAACTGCAAATCTGGGTGCTCATATCTGCTCAGCCTAGGAGTGGAGATCTGTGCTTGCACACAGGCTGTGTGGGATGTGCACATTGTGACTGAGTTACACTATCCAGGGTTGCATGAGACTATGAACTTTGTGAGATTATGGACTTTGAGATTTGTAGGCTGAAATTTTAAGAGTAATGTTTGAACAACAATGGCTCTCATGCCTGGACATGAGTCAGTTTTGGCTGAATTTAGGCTGAGGAGATGCACTTCCTAGATGAGATACTTAAAGCCTGTTGTTAAACAAGAGAATCATTTCTTGATGAATGAGCTCTTATCCTGAGATGCAACAGAGGCACGAACCACGAAGAGGTGCAGATGGCATTGCTTTGCAGGATTCCTGCCAGAGATTTTAGATGTGAGTCAGGTTGGGAATAATGTTCGCTCCTCTTTGGCAGCAGACTGCAGTGAGAAGCATGTAGGTTTTGTGCTTAAAAGCTTAAATGACTTGATCATCTTATTAAAAATAATATAAAAAGAATTTCTATTAACAAAACAAAGTGTTTAAAATAGTTGAGCTAAGGTGACTTTCTGTCCTGTTATTTTGCACAATTCCTTTAAGAAGAAAGTAGTTGACTGCTTTTTACAGCAGGAGGTGACAATCTGTAAAACTTCCCAATGAGTCTCTTAGAACACTAAGTTTTGGTCAAGAAAAAAATAAAAAGAAAGAAATTTATTGGGTTGTGAGCAGTCTGGTGCTTTATTAGGTGAGCAGTGAGTTTCTTGAGTGCTGTAAACAAGAGTTATTTATCCTTTTTCATGGTCATTCTGTTGTGGCGTGTGTTGTACCCTGATGACAAGCAGAGCGCTGGAACCTGGCTGCTCATGCATGGTCACCTCCCAGAGCCATCAGCCACCTTCTGTGGAGCGTGTGGCCAAGGGCGAGTGTGTGACAGATCACTTGTCTGGAGGGAGAACTGCTGACGCTCACAGGGTCCGCTTCAATTAGGGGCTGGATCTGCCGAGGGCGGGCTGAGCTCGCTGTGCGCTGGGGAAGGTCAGCGGGGCTGAAACCCTGGATTGATTGTGCTGTTGTACCTCGAATAAAGGTTAAAAAAAAGTTTCGTACCATATGAAGTGAGTATTGATTTCCTGAAGGCAACTGGGAATTGCACTGTGGCTACACTTTCTTTTACCGAGATAGCGTCACTTTTTTACCTCCTTTTTTTATTATTTTTCTTTCTTTTTTTTCTTCTTTCTCTTTTAAAGGGCCATGATGTTTCTTTAAGCAAGCTCTCTGCAGTCTTCAGTGGTTAAGTGGTTTGCTTTCCAGTTTTGTGAGTGATGGAAACAACAATATGATTTTAATATTCCCCGTCGCACCACCCGCCAGTTCTATGTCTATAAGATTTCATTAACTTTAATGACACAGTAAAAACAACTCTAAGTGTAATAATGCAGTAATGATAGAAAGGGAGTAACTCAAAGCAACTCGGAGCACTCCTGTTGTTAATGCACTCCACATGAGATCTTGTCTTTAAGTCATTCAGAAAGCAAAGTTTTAAGATTCATTTGGTTCATTTTGGTACTTCCAAGACCTGTATTACAGGACTGTGCGTGCAAACCTGTCTATATGGGGGTAATTTTGGCTTTCACTTCCTAGACTTGTATGAACTGACATAATGGAGATGTATGTCAATAAGAAGATATCTGGCTGAGAAGATCAAGTGACTGTGATTGAGCTCTTGCAGGTATTGCTGGGGTAAATAAATAGCATGAGTCTCAAAAAAGAAAGGAGAGGCACTAGATGTCTACACAACAGTATAAATTAAAAGCTGTAGAGCCATGGCCCACCCCTTCCATCCCCCAAATTTTAATCAAGCAGTGATGCTTCTGACTCGTAACTTCAATTTAGCAGGGCACAAATGCTGACTTCTCCTTTTTCCATATATGGTTTATTCAGCAGTCCAAGGTGACTATGAAGTTTTTGCGTGCTCTCGAATGCTTTTTGCAGATAAGGTTTTGTCATTACTGAAATTTAACACTTAATACAGTGTTGCCTTGAAATTGTCTGGCCTTCTCACAAAACCATCACAGTTGTCCTCTTACTGTGCTTGTTCTGTAAAAAAGATGAGGATTTGTGATTTTTTTTTTTTTTTCAATAGAATTACTCACTGTGAGTGGGGAGTACAATTTTGCAAGGCTGATTTAACTTGTTTTCTTGTTTCAAGGACAGATATAATCCTATATTTACAAAGTAATTACATGTTCTTACATGTATAATACACAGTCTATTTGTGGAAGCTATTAATCATATAATAAAATGAATAGTTACCTTTTACAACTTCTTGTAACAGGTAAAGAGTCCTCCAAATTTGTACACTACTACAGTTTTACTGAAACTGCAGATGCTGGTTAAAGTGACCAACAGTTTTGTTATATTATAAACATGTATTCTTTCCATTGCTTTTCTTTGAAATTAATTCAGGTGCCTGAGTATTTAACTAGATTTTGGACTTTTTTTTTTTTTTTTTAATTAACAGATGTGCTGAGGAGAGTTATATTTGAAACCAAGGATCCAGGGATTACAAATTAATAATTTTCCAACCTCCTAAAATGCCCATGTCACTGATGTCTGTCCTGTAACGTCCAAAGCATTTGCCAACTGTTTAGAGCATTCAAAATAACGATAACGATTTTTCATTCATTTAGTAAAAGAAAGGGAGAAAATGGAGGAGAGAGACTGAAGTGACCTTTTGTGGTAAGCAGAAATATGCCAATATTGAAACACAATTATCTGAAGTGCCTGTGGGTACCAGCTTCCTGTTGATAACCTGTGGTGCTAATTACCTGCAAGAATTCAGAGCAGATATTTGTGACTTGAATTAATTGGCTCTAGGGAACGACAGCACTTGCAGATGCTGTTGGGAGAAAGTAACACAGAATAGCAAGATGGAAAAGATGTTTGTGGGACATTTTGGTTCTGATTTCCACTGTTCTTCTCTACACGTGTGGTTGTGCTGCAGCCCGAGTGCCTCAGCCAGTCTGTGAGATACTGTGTGTTCATAGAATCATAGAATAGATTGGGTTG
>NW_010317072.1:43967-54816 GCF_000700745.2 Antrostomus carolinensis | reverse complement strand
CCAAGTCCTTCTCTTAAGAGCTGGTCTCAAGATGTCTTGAGACCAGACCATCAGAGCATTCTCTGGTGTCTGGGGTTTTACAGTTTCCTTTGGTAGAGATAATCTTGCTCCCATGCAGGAAGTCCAACAAATGTCGAAACAACCTCAGTTACTGCTGGCTGAAGCCTTTGGGTAACTAAAGACCCATGTCAAAGCTCACTGAAGATGGGTGTGTTTCCATGCTTGGACAGGATAAAGGAAGGCTGAACACTGCTGAGGGTATTCTTGCATAAAATGTTGGGGGTGAGGGATGCACAAGTATTCTCTGTCTTCCTTCTTATCATCCTTTTCTTTGGTTCTGAAACTCATTTGTTCAAAGATTGTTTTCACTACCAATCAAACATAGGTGTGGGTTTTTTATTTTTCCTCTTTTTTGGTGGATTTAGTGAGTGGCTTGATGTACACCATGAGCACTGACAGTGGTGGGCCAGAGGAGATGGAAAGTGTGTGGCTGAGCAGAGCGGGGAATAGTGACTCTCCTGACTGCAGTGAGATGAACTCAACACCTACTATTTCCCACAAACTAGGGGACACCGCGCACCCATGTAATTGTTTCCTGTACAATTTGAATTGTGCAAAGCAAGCCTTTCCACGTGGTGTTCAGATTCTAACCTTGCAGCCTTTTTGCAGTAAAACAGCCATGCAGATATGTGTTCACTTAGCAAAGTATTTTGACCAAAAAAAATCAAATAGGATAGTTAATAAAATACATTTTAAAGGAGGAAAAGTTTTTTGTCAACTTGAACCTTAAGGATGAAATGAAAACCCAAAAGCCTCCATTGTGTTTTTCTGCTTGCTTCAGGAATTTACAAGGTGAAACTTGTAATTTCCCCATTGACCAAATTCATGAGTAAGTTTCTCAGCTTTTACTGTTCTTCAGATACAAAAAAAAAAAACCCCAAACCAGAAGAATTTTGATTCTCTTATGGTTTTTTTTCTGTTGCAAGTTAGGAAGAGTGAACTTTCAGCTTTTCTGAACTAGCTGAGTTAGTACTGAGATGTTTTTTGCCTGTAAGCTTACAAAGACAATCAATGCTGGAATTTCTGCTTTGCAGTCATGCCTGCTTTTCTCATTCTTTAAGAACTTCCCAGTATTGCTGGCACTCTTTTGTGTCCATAGCTGTAAAAATTCTACTAACTGACTATCTAGCCATTAAAACAGAGAAAGCCAAGTTTGAAGGGGCTCAATAAGCACAGGCCTGGAAAACAGGCTTAGACAATCCTGTACTGGAGCAATGAAAATATAGTTCTGAGCAGCCTGTCTTCAGTCCAGATGCAAATACAAAGGATACAGTACTCACTATATCATGAGAACAGAACCTTGCACAAGAGGCGTGTTCCTAGTCATTGATTCCATTTATTCCTGGGTGCAATTCAAAGAGGTAGTTTGCTCTATAAAGTGTGGTTTGTCATGCAGGATGATGTAATTCACACCATAGTTGGGAGAGAGACTAAGCGTGATGTCTCTAGGGAAGGATCTAAGCTATTCCGGTTTTGTACCCAGTGAAGAAGTGACTTATTGTCAAAATCCAACCTCATTTGTTCTCTATTTAATAATTTCCACTTTTTTTTTTCTTTTAGGATGGTGTCATCCTTTAATGTATGAGATTTTTCTTGCTATTCTTCTGTGTGGAGTTTATAGGAGCTGAAAAAGAGAGTCTAATTTTATCAAGCTTGTTGCCTTCAGCTTGTGAGTCCTGGCAGCCCCTTGCTTTTTCCATTTCCCCCTCCTGCTTCTCCAGAACTCAGTATTAAAACAGCTGTAGCATTAGGATCTACTTAAAAACCTTCTGAGAGTCCTGTGCATGTACACTTTACATTTTGGCTTGTTCAAATATCTTCTCAGTTACTTCTGATCACAGGGATTTTATAGTCCACCTTGAGGATTTCACAGAATCACAGAATTGCCTAGATTGGAAAAGACCTTTGAGATCATCAAGTTAAGATCATCATTTGCATCCATGTGAGGCTTGTGTGTGTGGGGTGTGCATCCTTACCTCTGCTTTCCTGCAGCACAGACTTCAGCTACAGACTCTGATCCTCACCATCGTTGCTTCCCCTCCCAATAAATTCCTTGGACTTGTATATTAAGTGATTAAAAAGTACACTTAGCTGTGAATCCATTCTTCTAGTTTAAACAAATGTTTAACTCTCTCTCTCTCTCTCTCTCTCTCTAGGCTCTGTTTTGGATATTATAAAGCACATTGTGGCCAAAGGAGAACATAAAACTGGTGTCCTGGATGAACCCTGTATAGCCACGATCCTTAAGGAGGTGCTGGAGGGGCTGGACTATCTGCATAAAAATGGACAAATCCACAGGTATTTTTCATTTTTCTTATCTTTGTCCCAAAATGTGTGTTGCTGAAACAGAGCTGCTGAGCACATGCAGTCTCATCCTGCAACCAGCTGTGAGGGCATGGAAGGAGGAAAATAAAGGCGAGAGTTTAATCAAAACTCAGAATTCAAATGTCTAGATAGTAGCTGCTGCTTTAGGAAATATTATGATTAGGCCAAGTTTGGATGAACTTCAGGTTATTGAAAGTTCTGATATAGAAAATCTCTTTCCACATGTCAACATCCAACTACACCAAAGTGTAGTTGTTGGAGCTGCAAAACTTCTGATGGTTTTGTTTCTTGCAGAGCTACAAATCACCAATAGCACTGCATGAAGAACTGTTGAGCCCTTCAAGCCCAGTTATTTATTTATTTGTTTATTTTTGTCAAGGCTAGCTGCAAGATCAACATAATGAAATTTGAATTTGGATAACTTGATTTAAAAAAAAAAAAGAAAGATGGAAACAAAATTAATGGAAAAACTTCTGTAGGCAAAGCCCAGCTAACTAATGGCCTGTGATTTGATGGATCACTGAAACATGGGGTTTTGTGCTGCTATGTCATTTGGGAGGTATTTTTAAATCATGTTTTCCTGTCCCCTGGTGTCAAGGTGTGGTTGTAGCTCAGGCAGGTAAGATACTATGTTCTGCTGTTAAAAAGAATGAGATTTGCAATCTTAAATATGAGCTGAAAATAGAATATACTGCTTGTGGGTAATATACATCGTCCCAGCCACAGGCTGCTGCTGGGAACAACAGCCTCTTCTTTATTGGGAATTTTGTAAGCTTGGCTGTCTTCAGGAACAATGCTGTTGTAAGCTCTGCTGCTGCTGTGCTGGAGTAAGTGTCTCTCCTCTTATGATAGCCACATAAGAAGAGGTAACTCTTTTTGCTAAAATGTTATTTTAATTAGAAAACCCAAGGAGTATTTATTTCATAATTTTGGTCAAACTGACTGGATTTGTAGGTTGGTTTGGCTTAAAAAGAAAGAAATGGTTGGAAAGAATTCTGGTGGAATTCTTTTCCCTGAAAGAAGTCTCAAATTTTGGTTTCCAGTACCTATTAAAATTATTGATTTGACAAGAATGGTTGTCTTCTTCATTGAAGGCAGTTTTAATTTCATAGCTGGTTGCTTAACTTAGTTTTTTAGAAATAAGACCTCAGGCAGCTCTGTGAAGTTAGAAGTAGTAGACCAGCTTACTCATGGAGTACCTGGTAATTTTTCACCCTTACCATAGGTAATTTACCAAACAGTGCTCATCTGTGACTTGCAGTTGATTTGCTTGACTGATTTAGTTAGTCTTCTGGTCTAATGAAATGAAAACATATATGTTGAAGCAGCAAAGATTTATTTAACCTGTTAAATATCAGTTTTTCTGAAGATTTCACATAGTGATTTCTATATTTGAGAGGTGATTCTCCATTTGACTTGCTGTAGTGAAACAGCAAAACTAGTAATTGGGATAAAGGTTATAGAGGATATATTCATGTGTTGCTTTTTTACTGCACTCAGCAAAAAGATGATGTTCCCAGAAAATTCAGACTGCTTGGTCTGAAGAAAATGTGATTCATATTGAATCATTCGGAATCAAACTGAACCAAACCTGCTACAACCGTTCTTGTCCTGCTTGTTTGAAGCATTTTTCAGGGGATTTCAGCAAAGAAATCAAAGCTGTCTCATTGCTGCAGCCTAAGCCTCTAGTGGAGGGTGTCCCTGCTGCTGGCAGGGGGGTTGGAACTGGATGATCTTTAAGGTCCCTTCCAACCCAAACCATTCTATGATTCTATGATAAGGTTGTGGTTCCGAGTCAGCTACTTTTCACGTGTTGTATCCCTGTGTTTTGGGGCTGCTCTGACAGTTGTGTAATGTTTTATCAGTAAAAAAGTGGTTTGATTACCTCATTGTGTTGGGACATGGTGGTCTGGGAAGTTGGAAGAAGTGGTAATAATCATGATACAGAAGGAAAGTTGTATAGTTTCCTACCTGTGTGATGCAAAGGATGGGGTTTTTAACTGTTGGCAGAAAACAACCTTGCACACCCTTGAGGGATGAAACATGTTTCCTTAGTGGAGTTAATTGTGCTGTCTTATATTTTATCTAGATGTGTGCACACGGCTGAGAAAAACACAGTGTAAAGTTGTGGTGCAGACAGGACCTTTCCTCATGCATAGGAATATCTGTATGGTTTTTCCATTTTGCTTAATTCAAGGGTTCATAATGTTGGTCATGCCTGATGAGAAAGGCAGGTGGAAATCTTGCACTTGTGCCAGAGATGCTCTGAGAGGAAGTGTTTAAAATAACTAAACTTTGGTCCCCTGGGTCAGCTTAAAGGATCTGGCTCTAAAGAAAACAGCATCAGGTGATGGCTGAACTGCTGAATATAGTGTCTGTGATGTGGGGCAGCTGCAGTTGGGGTGAACTTCAAGCCAAAGCAAGGTCAGCTGTGAAGGATCAAAACTGAAGGGCTTTGGTTAGACCCGGACCAACCAAACCAAAGCAAGCAGCCATCAAGCACAGCGTTCAGCTAGTTACACTAAATATCCCAACTCCATTTGTGTTACACCTAGGAGAAAACAACTCTATCGAGTTAGAGATGTGGAATGGGTGAAATGAATGTAATTAGCACATCTGAAGTTGGACAACTAGGCTGGTGGCAAAGCCCAAAGGATGAATATCTTAGAATTTTGAAATTTTATGGGTGCTGTTGACCTGAATGAAGCGGGGACAGCTTGTTACTGCTGTAAATCATCAGTGAGATCAGAGAATATATGTCTGACAGTGGAGCTGCTTGGTACTTTTAAATTATGCATCATCTGAAATGGGTAAATGAAGTTAAGACACGTGGAAGACTGGCTTAATGAAATTCTGCTGCTGCTGAATCTTACTCTGCATAAGCCTGCCTTGAACTTAATGCCACTTCCAATTAAGGTTTTGGGAGCTGGCTTCGTGTGGAAGTGTAAATCCCTGCTTTGGACAGGAGAGTAGTTTGACAGTATTCTCTAGAGGAGATTAGAAAGCCAAATATCTAGTGAAGGCTTAAATTATAATTTTTTTTTTTGTTTGTTTACTTTCCTAATTAACAGCCAGAGCGAGGCTGAGGCTTTAATAGATGCCATTGTTCAGCAACAAATGCTGAAGTCTCCCACATTGTCCAAAGTGATATTTTTTTTGCTTTCATCTTGCAAAGGCTGTTGGGAACATTGTCTGAGGCCTTATGGAAAAGACAAAGGAGAAGGGAGAATCAGTTTTATTTCCATGAAACCCTCTATACCAAGGTAACTATTACAAACAATCCCCATCTTCTCCAGAATCACCGCTGCCTCCTGTACCTCAGAGCTGGCAGCTCTCTGCCCTCGCCGCCGCGTGCCTGTCCCGTGCCAGCTCCTGCCGTCCCCGTTGCACTTTTCTGTGTAGCACCACGATCCCAATGACAATTGGAAATCCTAACGATCCGGCTCACGTTAAGTGGGTTAAATACCTGGGCACCAGCCAGCGTGCTGAGGACAGAGGGCCAGACTCAGAAACCTTCGGATGAAGTTGTCCTGTAGGAATCTGCTCGCACACATTTTTTTTTTTTGCAAGACTGACGTGCTACGAGGGGTCACTCCTGGGCTAATCTTGTCTGGGTGACACACAGGGTATGTCACACCTCTTCCCCATTTTGGACTCTTGATTCCTATGTGGATTTGGGGGACTAGCAGAGGTTTGACTTGGCTTGGTTTTGCTTTAGTTTTATTTCCAAGAGGTTTTATTGCTTAAAGGCGCTTGTTGGAGGGAAGTTCAAGGCTTTTTCAGGTGGTGCTCTTTATGGCAGTCTGACAAATGAATCATGCTGATTAACTGTTACAAGGTCTCTCTGTCTTTCTCCCTATTTTTATCTCTGAGCTTATCTTCTATTCATGATTAGCTGTTGTGTAACTGAATATTTCACTTGGTCCAGGTGAAACGATAACCTGCTCAAATAAAATCAGATTCTTCTATTGCAGCATAATAAATGTGATACTTGCATGTTTTTTTGTAAAAACAAAAAAACCTTAGGAAGTGGTTTAGGGTTGCATGCACTTGAAATACTGGCATGGCAGTAATCCAGCTATTAATTTGTTTGCTGCTTTACTTAGAGGGTGAGAGGTGCAACAGCACATTTGATATGCTGAGTTAAATCAGCTTGTGCCCCCATACAGAGTATTTTGGGGTTTGTTTTGGTTTCAAAAATCAGTTTTCTGAGTGTGGGGCAGCAGGGTGCCATGGCAGCAGTTTGAATGTTGCTTTAAAGAGACCCTGGAAACAATATTCTTGCTATGTTTTTATGCCAAATATATTACCTTATTTTTTAGACTTTAGGATGATTTTGTCATAGGATCAAGGTTTAATTGTCTGCCTCATCTACCTATATTAAGAAAAAACAATTTCTGAAAAAAGGATGCCTGGATGTGAGCACGTTCACATCACCAACACTTGTATGGGGGGTTCTGCAGTGAGCACTCCTCCAGTAGCAGGTTTCCGATTTAAGATGAAGGAGCTGATAGATATATCTTGGCAGAACTCAGATGTCCTACAGGATTCAAGCTTAATTTTCATATAGTTGATTAATGCAGTGATAGCTGTGCTGGCAGGTATTGTGGTTAAACTGGATTCCAGTATGTTTCTGATTATTTTGACGACTAAAATACTGTACTTTGTTTCCTGTTGCAGTACTGTAGGAGAATTTCCCAGCCCTCCTCTCCACAGTACTGTCATCTTATTTTGGGGAGTCTGTTTTGGAACTGAAGTTTGGGAGGGGAGGATTGAGGGATGGGTAACAGGATGTGGAGCCTTTCACCTTTAATTGCCAGTTTGGTTTTGAAGTCACTGGTGATTTGAAAGCTAGCTATTGCTTGGCCATGGGAAGGGGAATTTTATTTTCAGAGAAGTGGACTTTGGTCTCTTTTCCCTTATAGTATGGAATTGGCAGAAATAACTCTTAGAGGTAGCTGTTTATATAAATTTGCTCCCCTAAATAAACATCTTGCTGAGCAATGTCAAGGGCATAAGGACCACTGAATATCCGCTCTGTGTGCATGGCAGTCAGTCTGGAGCATATTGTGGTGATTTGGTGAACCAGCATGTTCTCCTGATGACTGTTTCTTCTACTGCATCATCCAGAAATTCATTGTTGGGGTTGGGGGGAAGTTTCTTTGTGGTTGCAAAGAGAAAAATATGAACCAGATGTAAATCCCAAATCTGCAGACAGCCAGAAACAATAGCTCCTGCGGAGACAGTTTTCCTCGAAGTGGATAAAGACAATCTCTGTTCTGAAGCCTAAAAACCCGGCAGTTAAAACTCTGATGGTAAATATTGCTGCTGCTGAGAGCATAGGAGTGTTGGGGGGTTCTGCAGTGGTGGCTCCAGGCTAATGTCAGTGCCCCAATGTTTGGGGCTCTGCGTGTTACCTGGGTCCTTGCAGCAGCTCTCGGGGGGATGCCTGAAACCAAGCACTTGCTGTAAGACTGGTAAGTTCAGGTGACTGTCACCACGTCACTCTCCTGCCTCTGGACTTTGTCACTGGATGTCTTGCAGTTACTCCAAGTAACTTCAATTTAGTCCAAGGGAAAAACAACTTTTTGGTACAACTACTATGCAGCACATTACAAGGGAGGTGAGATTTTGGGTTTTTTTTCTCCCTCCCTTTGTTACATGGAGATGAGAAACAGGACAAATACCATGAAGAGCAGGAGGCAGAGGTCGGGGTGATCTCTGAAAGGCTTACAGCAATACCAGGGGTTGGTCAGTGATCCATGACTGAGTTGCACACTCACCTAATATGGTTTCTAGCCCTTCCTGAGTTGTCAGAAGTATTTGGGTTTGATGTGTTTCCAGGGTGAATAAGCTTCATTCACTGCAGCATTAATTGTATCAGGTGAAAATGTAACAGAAGAAACCAAATGCCTTTCACATGTATGTACAACCACTCCCTGACATCCTTCTCATGTCACTGCTTTTATCTGATGTAGATTCCTGGGACTAGATCACCTAGTAGAGGCTCTTGCAGCATCTCTCCAGCAGCAGAGTGATTGTTTAAATCCCTGGTGTTCACCCCTTTCGTATTTTCTAGTGTGATGCATAAAGCAAATAACCCACTTCACAAAGATGGCTTTTGAATATTGTCCCTTGTTGTAATGCAGTGGATTTTCTGGCCTTCATAGATCCTAAAAGCTACATATGTGGAGATGCTTTAAACATTTATTCAGACCACTGCAGTCTTTTCATACATGTCTTATGCTAAAGCAGGCGAAAAAGGTCACTTGCTAAATTTGTGTGGTAACATATTAAGCACACTTGAAAATTTTGTGAGGCTGCATCAGAAATTATTTTTGCATGTTTACTAAATCAAATTACATCCTGTCTTGCAGAGTTCTTATGAAACTTTGACATTTAAAAAGCAAAGCCTAATACTTTCAAAAACAAAACTGAGAGAAAACTCACAAACATTTAGGACAGCAAATAGGTAACTGCTACAGAAATCCATCATTTCATGGCAGCCTGGAAAGCATCACCAAGCTAGACTGGGAGTGCCAAGAGGACTGTTCCCATACAGACACCCAAGCTTACAACTGCTTTCTCCATTTTATAGGAAGAGCTGGATGATATAAGGAGATCTGATTTCCTCTTCCTATGCTGGCTGTGCTTAAAACTTGTCTTCTAGAATTTGGAGAAGGAAGTTGAGTTGTCAAGTCTCTCTCGAGCCCTGGTTGTCTTGAATTTCTCCTTCTGTGTCATGTTGCAAACGTTGCTGAGCAAGAGCTGTGGGTGGCTTTGCAGATATGGATGGCTCTTGGCTTGTACCTCGTGTGTGTATAGATATACATACTGCTTCTCCAGAACAGGGGTGCTTGCTGCCTTTTGGAAATTAAGACCTTTCTGAGCTGCCCTATATAAAAACTTTTGAACTTTATTTGATCCAAATTGATTATGTATTTACTGGAATGAACTTTCATCTCTCCATCATGGCAGGCTCAAGGCAAGGAGATGTGTGGATCACTGGCTTTCCTGTTTCTTCTCCTACCTGATCCATCTTATACTCAAACTGGGGTGATCTACATATGGTAGTTTTGGGAAAATTCCTATTTCTGAGCACACTGGGAGCATGTTTTGGCATGCAGCATGGTGCCATGCATCACTAGAATTACCATGTGAAGTGTGCCCACCTCCTCGCACGTTAAACGATTTGACATGAACATTGAAATAAGGCTACGTTATAACTTGACTATTTTTCTCTCTTACCAATGACTAAGGTGGGGCCTCCCAAAAATATCTGGGCCTCCAGGGGCAGGAGGCAGACCTTGTGACTCCACCGCTTGCTCTGCGTGTTGCTTTTCATGCAGCAGCTGTTAAAGGAGCTTTGTGCCTTGTCCCCATTGAAGTTCTTAGGAAGCAGGATCAGGAAATGGAAGGGCTGAATAGATGAATTTGTGGAAGAAATCTTGGTGCATTTTTAGCTTCTGTTCAATGGTATGAAAACCTCATTTTAAAGCCTGCTGGGCAAGGTCCTTTCCTTGTGGGGGGTAGGAGAGAAAAGAAGTGAGGTTCTGACTGAGTAGGGGAAACTTTAAAAAGTTGGTTGGAGACGTAGCTTCTCTCTTGCGTTGACTGCCAAAGGGCTGAAGCTTGTCAGAAACCCTTGCTGCTTGGCAAATCCTCCTTGCCACGAGCTGGTGTTACAACAGTGATGAGCATTGGGGTGAATATGTTAAGCAACAGCCTCTTTTGTTGGAGGAAGAAATGGGGCTGAGAAGGTTGGTATGGTTAGATTGTCTCCACGTTGGGAGATGTGGCTAGGTCTAGTGTTTGTAGCACTGAAAGAGCTGATCTGTCTGAAAACTGGTTTTTAAGCTTTTGGTTTTAGCCAGAGAAACTTCCCCCACACTGATGTGTATGTGAGGTTACTTGAGCACTGATGCTGGGCTGGAGGCATGGCGATGGATAGGAGATAAAGGCCAAGGCAGACACGATCTGTCATTGAACCACATCTCCCTTTAACCATCTGTGTTGGGAAGGGGCCACCTTGTGAGAAGCTTTGTGAAAGCTCCCCTGGCTCCAGCGAGGAGACCCCCCCCCCCAGCCCAGTCTGACTGCAAATCCATATTTGTGAGGGGAAGGACTGTCTTGAAAAGAAGAAGGTGGAGAGAGCCTGGAGGAGAGGCCATTGACCTGAGCAAAAGGCAAGCATCCATTGGCCTAAACAAAGAGAGAGCATCATGGCCAGGAGGAAGGAGGAGGAGGAGAGGACAGAGAACCTCAGACACCCAGTTCAACCACGTGGAATAGGAGAAGGCAAAGAAGATCCCTGCAGCCCATGAAAGTTCAACACGTGTAGGCCATGGAGGACTCCATGCTGGAGCAGAAAGGGAGCCTGAGGGCAGGTGTGACTGAATTGAGACCCCAGAGTTGCTCAATGCCAGATCAGGGGTGGATCCCCAGATCTGGGGGTGAGGACATG
>NW_010317072.1:31395-43784 GCF_000700745.2 Antrostomus carolinensis | reverse complement strand
GGGAAGAGCAGCAGAGGTGAACTGACTGAACCCCCATTCCCTGTCCCCTGTGCGGCTGGTGGGGGGAAGGTAGAGAGATCAGGAGCAAAGTGATTTGAGCCCAGGGAGAAGGGAGGGGTGGGGAAGGTGCTGTCAGATGTGGTTGTTATGTCTCATTGTGCTACTCAGATGAATGGTAACAAATTAAATGGATTTTTCTTCCCCAAGTTGAGTCTGTTTTGCCTGTGACCATCACTGGTGAGTGAGCCCTCCCTGTCCTCATCCTAATCTGTGCCCCCTTTGTTGTGATTCTCTTCCCATCTCACCGGGTGGGGGGAGTGAGTGCAGGACCTCATGGTCCTACTGTGGGTGAAACCACCACACCATCGTTAGGCTTCTAAACACATGGGAAGAGAAGGAATTAATGAGAGCACAAAACCCTCAAAGATGAAGCTGGCACAGGAACAAGAGGCGTAAGCTGGACGTAACTTGCTGAGATAAAGGGAGGTGGCGGGCGCTGCGATAACAGCAGCTGTGTGACAGACAGGAACGCAGTCAGTGATGTGACACACCGCTTGCCGTCTCGCTCCATGTTGGAAGCTCACGCTGAGTTAGCCCAAGGTCTGCAACTCTTTTTTTTTTTTACTGCCTCAGCATCTTACCATCCCCTGAAGCTATGCAGATAACTAAGATGACAGAGTAAATTTGGGGAACATCTTCTGCAGCTTTCTTTGGTCAGCCCTCCCTTGTCTGAGCTGACATAGTGACTTAATCTAAAATGAATCAAACTTCTGAGTCATGGTTTCTTGGACCCCCAAACCCTCTACTGAAAGCAGCAGCCCACTTCTGCAGCATTGGAGGACAAAAAATCAGGAGGAATTGTACCTAGTAAGTGCATCATGGATCCTCTGAAAGGTGTTTTATGTTTTAGCTAAAATAAAGCACAATAGGATTTTAATTTCTTGTGTATCACTTACTGGAGTTGCTCTTTGCCTATGCCAGGAGACTGGAGGTATTTATCTCTCCCAAGAGGTCTCTTCTCTGCGTGGAGTGTGATCTGCCTGGATGTTAAGGGTAGGGCATGGAGAAAACAAGTACTCAATGTACTGGTATAGCTTGTCTTGTTGGAAGCTGACAATTCTTTCCAGTAGGCTTTGTTTACACACCCCTCTGTCTGCAAAGCCACAGCCTGTCAGTCACTTCTGCCTTTCGAAGCCTTGCTTCACACTGCTTCAAAGAACCAAAAAGAAATTTTTAAAATTCCTGCTAACACTGTATTATTCATCTAACTTTCTCCAGACGTGAAAATGACAAAAAAGCCCTTAAATATTCCTATCTACCTAGCCCCCATGAAGCTGGGGCTTTAAAAATGCCTCTACTGTTTGAGACTTGGAGTAAATCATGAGTTGCCTTATGCTGCTGGCATTTACCTCCTGTGCTGAGGCCCTGATCTTTCACCACAGCCCAGCAGCCAGCAGAGCAGCTCAGAGGAGAGGGTAGAAGCAGTTGCTGTGCCTCCCTGATCCCAAGCAATAAAGCTCATCGCTGGGCTGCTCCCCCGCTGTTATTTATAGCAGCCTGGCTGCTGCTGCTGGTCCTGGCTGCCAGTGGCCACAAGGACCTGCTGAGAGGGCTGTGGATGAGCAGGGATGAAGCAAGCTGTGGACTTGGCCTTCTCTTCCCCCTGCTTATGCTTACCTCAGCAGGGAGGCTGGAGAGAGGAGGAGGATGGAAGCTGCTTTGCCAACTCTCTCTGCTGTTGGAAGATCTTCAAGCTTTGGGAGATGTTCCTGAGTCCAGCTCTGCAGAGTTAAGTACAGCACTGTCACAGACATTGATTGTATCTTGCACAAGACTTTTGGACTTAAGGTTCAACCCTGTGGCATGAAAATGTTAGTACATGGGGCTTTTCTGAGCAGGAACAGGGAGCGTGCTGAGGTCCAGCGCTTCTAATACAATTATCTCAAATGCCTTCTCCTAGATTGTACTTAACATCCTGACATTTGAGAGTGTAAAAATACTACTCTGCTTGCACGCTCCAAGCCTAGTTTTCATTTTGCAGCTCAGTCTCTAATGGTAAAGCTCTTCCCTGTAGCCAGCTTTTTATATCTTGGCTTATAAGGCAAAGGGAAGAGGTGACGGAAGTAACAGAATATAATTGAAGGAACATTAATGTTCAATAACAGAGGGAGAATAGTGCTCAGTTGGTGTACAGTGTCACAGATTGCTTAATATTTGACTGTAGGTAGAGACATTGTCCTGGAATTTTGCAAATTACTCAGAACAACATCAACTTCAGCAATTGGTTGCATTCAGTATAAATATTTTGAGTTATTCATTACCATTAACAGAAAATAGTAATTCTTCTATTTTACACCTTCTCTTTTTTTTTTTTTCTTCAAAATGAAATTGGCAGGACCAACCACTCCTTCCTCGTGCCTAATTATGCACTATAGACTTCAGTCCCTGAGAATTTATTGTTACAGTTGATGTAAATTGCATCTAATGGGCAGATGACTCAGGGCTGTGCTGACAAGCCAGCATTGCATCCTAAAGGCACATACGAACTGGTTAGAAGCAAAGGCGTAATAGACAGAGCTTATCTCCATTTCCCCCTTCATGTGACAGTTTTCTTTTCAGTGCTGGGCTACAGAAGTCCTGGGATGTCACTCTTCACTCAGGTCACTCGTATCACGGTTCCAGTTATCTTAAATTGTCGTAACTATTGCTCCCCATGTCGACTTTTACACACAAGCCAAGTAAATTCTTTATGATTTCCAAACAATATTAAGAGGCTTGTTTAAAAAGCAATAACTTAACGTGCTTAATTGGTTTTGTTGCAAACACCAGTTCTTTTTAAGCCTGAAGTTTTATTGCATATGCCAGGATTGCAGCTAATTATCATAGAATCATAGAATGGTTTGGGTTGGAAGGGACCTTAAAGATCATCCAGTTCCAACCCCCCTGCCATCAGCAGGGACACCTTCCACTACACCAGGTTGCTCAAAGCTTCATCCAGCCTGGCCCTCAATACTTCCAGGGAGGAGCAGCCACAGCTTCTCTGGGCAACCTGTTCCAGTGTCTGACCACCCTCACAGTCAAGAACTTCTTCCTAATATCTCATCTAAACCTCCCCTCTTTCAGCTTAAACCCATTTCCCCTTGTCTTGTCATTAACTGCCCTTATGAAAAGTCCTTCCCCAGCTTTCTTGTAGCCCCTTCAGGGAGGGGGAGGCCGCTATAAGATCTCCCTGGAGCCTTCTCTTTTCCAGGCTGAACAGCCCCAACTCTCCATTATGGACAAGCAAGTCTTGCTGTTTCCCTTAGTGTCACCACTGCAATGACATGGTGGTGCCAAGCATTGAGGGCTGTGAGTGAGGGCAGATCTGATCATTTAGCAGGATTTTAAGAATTTGTGTAGTGGCTTTTTATAGTGGGAACAAGCCATTAGAATACAGTTCCTATAGTTTTAACCCCCTATGTTGAAAAATTAATTGTGGGAAGCATGGGAACTGCACTTGAAACTGAGGAACATCATTTTATTGTCCTCCTGTGCTCCTGAGTCTCCTGTAGCTGGATGCTTGATTGTCATTTTGTTGGATGGGGGATCAGTTTTGGTTATATAGCATCTAATGCCCACGGCCCAGCCCTAACCTGGAGGCATGAATGTGATGTAACTGGTACATTAGCATTGGGTTGCACTGGGAAGCTAAACCAGTTTGGAATGCAGATGAGGAGGGATTTCTGCCCTGCTGCAAAACCTTTCAGGGCTGATGTGGAAGATCCAGCTTTGCACTGGAGCGAATCCAGACCCTGCTTCCCACTCTGGTTGTGAAATACGAGGTAAATAAAAACATAATTGTTATTTTGTGGAAGGGCTCTTGGAGGCTTTGGAAGAGAGGAAGGTGACAGCTACGGAGCGGGAATATCCAGAACTGCGGTAGCATTTGTTAAGCTACTGGCAAGAAAGAGTTTACTTCAGCCTTCTGTAACTTCATTTAAAACGTGATATAATTACTGTTTACGCTACAGCCTAAAGCTGCTTCCTGTTTCCAGGATAGTAATTATGCCAGAGGCACACCAAAGTGTATCGGCCCAGGATATGGTCGTTACCACATTAATAGGAAGTACCTTCAAATTGTTATACTTGGCAATAACTATATCCTGGAGTAACAAACTTCTCGCCATTCAGCTTGTGAGTTTATAAGCATCTCCTGACGAGAATAAACAGGAAAGCACCGTTCCTCTCTCCCCTGCCCCATCGCTTTAAATACGATTAATTCATCTTAAAGATGGCTTTAAAGAAGGACTTGACTTGAAGACACTGCTGGTGACACCAGTATATGCTAAAGAAAGGGATCTGTGTTCACCCAGTGTTATTGCTGCTCGATCTTTACCCAGTGCTGTTGCACTGGGTGACTGGGGTGGGGAACAGGACAGCTGGAAGTTGCCTCTGTGGTACAGTAACTCTGAAATGGAGTTGGTGTCTCCAGACAGCTTGCTGCCAACCCATATTGCTGCTCCGGGGTGGAGTGTACCATGCTGGGGTGAGTAATGGCCTTTTCAGAGGGTTGGTCACCAGGAGGAAATGCCACATCAAGTGGTCATTTAATTCTGTAGCTTGACTTGGATATTTGGCAGTGGCTGTTGTTGGTCTCCTGGATTTCTTGTTGTAGCAGCAACTTGTTTTAATTTCTTGAACCAGCTTGAAGCACTGTATTTATTGACTTTTGTTTCCAACGAGAAAATATGTAAAATTTAATTAATCCAAGCTGAAGTTAAAAAGAAAACAAACAAACCTCTGCATTGGAGGGGGTTAAGGGACTGGAGTCCTTTGACTTTTTTTTCCTGTGGGATTCAATCTGAGTTCTTGTTTCACTATTTTTTGCACTCCAGCTTGCTCTGTTATAGAATCATAGAATGGTTTGGGTTGGAAGGGCCCTTAAAGATCATCCAGTTCCACCCCCCCTGCCATCAGCAGGGACACCTTCCACTAGACCAGGTTGCTCAATGCCTCATCCAACCTGGCCTTCAGCAATTCCAGGGAGGAGCATCCACAGCTTCCCTGGGCAACCTGCTCCAGTGTCTATGGTAGGATGCTCTGGTGGTATTGAATGTGTGCTGCTTTCTGGGCACTGTTGCTCCATCAGTGAAACCTGCCTGAGTTTTTTTTGGACTCTGAAGTGCATGATGGTTGAGACTTCATCCTTAGTTCTGTTTAAAAACTTCCCTGGTGCTTCCCTGATTGCTGAGTGTGGTCTGCTTCGGGCGCTCGGTGAGCTGCACGCGCCGTTGTGCTGTCAGGGGAGGTTTGGAAAGGCCGTACCATACCACATGGCCCAGCTTACTGGGGAAATGCTGCAGCATCCTGGGCTGCCTTGGAGTGCAGATGGAAGAGGAAATTACTGTTACTTGTGTTTGTCTTCAGTAAGAGGAACAATAACTTCAACAGGCAACCTCAGTGCTTGGTATTCCTTTCCTCGTAACCTGGAATTGGCAGGCGGATCTGAAAGGGCCTCGTGCATCCTGGCTGTGGCAGGAGAACTGGCTGTCTGGATAAACATTTCCAGTAGGATTGGAGAGTTTCCTGAACTCCCTCTGTTCCCTCCAAATTATTGCTGGTACAGGGGGGGGATTCCTGGAGATGGCTGTGCTTGTGCCAAGTACATTTTGCACCACATGAGCCAGCTCCTTCTTACCTAGGAAGCAGCAGACTTGGGCGCTGGGCTCTCTTGGCTCCATGGGGTTGGATCCCAAAGGTTTATACTACCTAAATATTGCAGGCAGCTTTTCCATTCCCTCAATACTATGGACTGAATGCTTTGTGGGAGTGCAGGGGTTAATCAGGTTTGTGCATCTCATGGCGATTAACTCTCCACAGCTCTGGTTCCATGGGATTTGATGATGGATGCTAAGGGAGGGTCGCGTAGCTACACGCTTCACGTTGTGTTTAATCCCTTCAGGTCCCTCTGTCTACTCAGGAGTCTCCATCCACTGCAGTGCTGATGCTTTCTTGTCTGCAACGACTGCAGCTGTGAATTGCAGGAAGAAAACAGAATAAGACTCTTGGAGGAAAAGCTGACTAAACACATGTTCACATATTTGGCCAGTGTAAAATGAGCCGGACTGGAGCTGACTGGCAGCGATTGTTTTACGTATCTACTTATTCCAGCATCACTGTCACAGCTTTTTACTGCTTTGAATCCCATTCTACTATTAAATCAGCTTCTCAAGGCTATCTAAAGGCTGGAGCACCTCTCATATGAAGACAGGCTGAAAGAGTTGGGGCTGTTCAGCCTGGAGAAGAGAAGGCTCTGGGGAGATCTTATAGCAGCCTTCCAGTACCTGAAGGGGCTACAAGAAAGCTGGGGAGGGACATTTCATAAGGGCAGTTAATGACAAAACAAGGGGAAATGGCTTTAAGCTGAAAGAGGGGAGGTTTAGATTAGATATTAGGAAGAAGTTCTTCACTGTGAGGGTGGTGAGACACTGGCCCAGGTTGCCCAGAGAAGCTGTGGCTGCTCCTCCCTGGAAGTGTTCTTGGCCAGGTTGGATGAGGCTTTGAGCAACCTGGTCTAGTGGAAGGTGTCCCTGCTGATGGCAGGGGGATTGGAACTGGATGATCTTTAAGGTCCCTTCCAACCCAAACCATTCTATGATTCTATGATCTTGCCATACATCTTCAGTTTTTACTTATAGGTCTATCTAAGTGTTATAGAATCCTAGAATCATTAAGGTTGGAAAAGATCTCCAAGATCATCAAGTTCAACTGTCAGCCCAACACCAACATGCCCACTAAATCATGTCCTGAAGTGCCATGGCTACAAGTTTTTTTAATACCCCTGGCAAAACTGTGCTTTGGTCTTCCTTGTTCTTGATCATTTAAGCAATTTAGTATTTTCCTGTGCTTACTCTTACACTAGTGCTTCCAACAGGAATCAGGCTCCAAGATAGTCACTGTTAGCAAGAGGTGTACATTTGGCAGGACTTGAAATACTGATTTGAAGGCTAAAAGCTGTGGTTTGCTGTTAATCTTCAGTGGGACTGTCTTACGGACAGTCTTGGTTCACTTTTGTTTCGCTGTGTGCTGGGGAAAGCCTTGCCATGCCAGTGTCCTGAGCTGGATATTGGGAAGAATCTAACAAATGCTGATGCTGGAGAGGATGTGTTTAAAATTATCCTGGCCTGGAACTGGCAGTGGCCCACACTCTTCTTCAGAAGAGCAAAGTCAGGAAGGAGGAGACTTCCAGGGCCCAGCCGGGGCTCTTTGGCCAGGCCATCGCGCCAGTTCTGTTCTCATGGTGCACGAGGGAGGAGAGAAAAAATAACTGGACTTTTTTGTGTGTGTTTGAAAAGATTTGGCATATTTCCAGAAGGCAGTGGAGGGAGAATCTCCTTGGTGCTTTATGGGGTTTTTTTTTTCCCCTTTTTTCTTTTTTTCTCTTTTCCTTTTTTCTTTTCTCTTCCATGCAGGTGGTTGCCATGAAGGTGAGGTGTGTTGTGAATTGCTGTCTCATCACTGGCATCCCTTTCCCAGGCATTTGCTTTGCTTGCAGCCTTTCTTGAGACAGCACCTGCCTGTGCTCTGGGTCTGTGTTGTTCCCCAGCCAGCGTGAGCTTAGCAGCCGAACTGGTTATTGTGGGTGTCAGCTGTAAAGGTGCTTCCCTTGCCTTTGCATGGGGAGCAGCCTGTGGAAAAAAACTGTAAAACTTCAAAGCATATTTGAAGTGAAAGTAGCGTTCCCCTCAAGGATGGAGAAATATTGCTGTTAACCTAACGAACTAGAGCTTTTTTGGGGTAGAAAGGGGACAGTGCAATAACTTCAGTAGCAAATGCTGGATGTTTTTGTGCGTTCCTTGACTTTGATTGGAAAAAGAAAAAAATCAAGGAGCCTTTTTCCACTAAAGTTGAGACTTCACAGGCCAGTTGTGGCCTCACTTTCCCATTCTCACCATCTCTGTTGTACCAGCTCTGCTCACCTGACCCCGTGTAATGTGATTCAGTTCATTAAGCCACGAGCAAACAATGTTTTTCTTCTGTCTGGATTTTCACCAGTGTATGGGGCTGAACTGACTTCCTGAGGAAGCACATGAACTCTTCCAAGACTGGAGAGCAGTGAGACTTGGGGCTGGGGAAGAGTAGGATGCATTCAGTGATAGTGAGACTAGAAAAACTCTCAGTCTCTTGAAGGGGTACATGAGTATCAGACCAGTGCTAGGTTCTGTTTTCACATTTTCAGCTAACTTAAGAACCTGGGACAAACCACTTTCCTTGTATTTTTGAGGATACCTTCTGATAAGTTTTTAATTTTATTTTTTTCTGTGTGTTGTACTAAAAATGCTACTATCTATAAATCATACAAATACCACTTAGTGTCTGTCTCCTGAAGTTACTAAATTGGTGTTAAGTCCCTGCTGTTTCTGTGTGATTGGAAGCAGGAGGTGCTAATGTAAGAAACAAAACATAAGAAATAATACCCTTTTAATGTATTTGTGTTGGTTGAAGAAAAAATTTAATGACTTCCACTTATTGTTGCTTTATCTTTCTGCAGGGATGTAAAAGCAGGAAATATTCTTCTTGGAGAAGATGGCTCAGTGCAAATTGCAGGTAAATTTCTGGGTAGTTTTGAATAAACTTCAGGTGTAACTTTGCATCCAAAGAGATGGTTTAATGATCAAGAAGAAATCTACATAAAAATGTTAGCTTCAAGAAACCTCTCAGTTCTTAAAACAAACAAACAAAACAAAGCCAACAACACCAAAAAACCCAATAATAAACCACAAACAAAACAAAAAAAAAAAACCCAACACAGAGTTTATAACATCTTGTTATCTTAAAATGCCATTCTTTGGAATAGTGACAGTCAGCATGAATAAATCCTTTAACTGTTAAGTCCTCAGAATCAACAGATTAGATAAAATTCTTGGCATAAGCTAGTTAGATTTTTAAAACAGCAAGTTCATAGGCTTGGAAATAGACTGCACAGACCTCACTGATTTACCATCCACGTGTAAGGTGGTTTTCAGAAGGACTATGGTGAGCAGCAGATAGATTGATCAGAAGGGAATTGGTATGTCTGATGGTAAAAGTCACTTGCAGCTTTACCTTAACAAAAAATCTGCTGGTCAAACTGCTCATGTGGATGATCTCCAGTCTGCTTCAACAGAACTGAGTGGCAGAGAGCATGTTCCCCAAACTGGGGTGAACTGGAAGCCTCGGAAGCAGCCGTGCAGCCTGAGGGACAGGGTAGGGAAGCCTGTTAAGACAGTTACTTTAGCTAATACAGATGTGCCTGGAGATGTCTGTGGTAGTCACTCTTGTCATGAGCTGCATCAACAGAGGTATGTTGGGAACAGTCCTTGGAGTGGATGGATCATATGTCTGTGGAAAAGGGTGTTGTGTGACTTTTTTTTATTTTTTTTTTTTTTTTTTTCCCCCCCCCCCCAACTACTCTAATTGTCTTTTATTTCATCCATGTTCCTACAGAGTTTGCTCTTCTTTCCAGAAATCAGTAATTATTATTATTATTGTAGAATATTAAGCAAGACAAGATTTTTGAAGAGTACATTTAGAACCTATGAGACTTGTTCCTCTTCTTCCCAGTGTGCTGTTTCCCTATCCTGAGTACAGTTCCTCTCCAACTGTCCTTTCCCTCAGGACTCCTCCCATTAATCTTGTGGTGCATTTCCAGTCCTTGTGCCACCTCTAGCTGGAGGACAGAGCTTGCATCTTGTCCTGCCATCTCAGCAAACATCCTTGTACATGTTTAACTTTTCCAATCCCATATTTAATTGGAAAGAGCCAGATCTTTTTGTGGTAAGGTCTCTTTTTTTAGTGCACTGTCTTGCTGGTGAAGGCACAGCAGTGGGTCAGACCAGTGTGCTGGGGGTTAAGGGACAACAGGGCTTTGTGGCTGTGACTGTGTGTCAGGCAGAAGTGTTTGCTGCATTGTATAGTGCAGAGAGTTTCAGACTCTTTTGGTGTATCCATGCCTGGATTTGCATGAATGAAATGAAATGTGTAGATTTTCCACCAGGAAGCAGAACACGTTGCAATGCACAGTTTTTTTTATAGGTAGCTCTTCTACCTCTGCAGAAGAAAATAAGTCCTTTTACAGGACATAACACCTGAAATACAGGACTTCTGTTTAAAACCTTGCTTTGTTTCCCCTTTTAAGCCTCCTAGTGCTCTTAATGCCCGCTGTAATATTTCTAATGAGGTGTAAATAATTCATCCCATGTGGCAGCTGATGGAAGGTAGGGAGTGGCTCCTGAAATGGTTCTAAAATCCTACATTTTTTTCCATAATGGGGCTGAGATGTAACATTTTGGATTTGTAATTGTACAAGAGTTTTAGATTAAGTTCTGGGAGAGGATGCAAATAGCTGTTGCATTAGAACAATGCATTGTTATTCCAAGTGTTTCTGCCAGCCTAGCAGAAAACTGCTTGTGTTTCTTTTCCACAAGGGTGCCAGGGCTTGGGTGGTTTTTGTTTTGTTTTGTTTTTTTAATTAAGGCTCATTGGTAATAGGTACTTGTTCATGTATTTTTTTGATTTTTACTGCTGAATTAGTTGATAAGTAGTCTTAAGGTTGACTAGCCTTACTTGTACGAATTGCAGAGGATTTATTTGGTTTGTGACTTGCACATGCTCCCCGGGACTGAACTGTCTACTAGTCATTTCTATGTGCAACCCTTAAATGATGAAATCCCTCTCTCTGCACATCCTGCGAAAGCGACATTGCGAGATGTGCAAAGTTCCCTCTTTACAAATTCTTTCTTTGAACGTGCAAAAGAACTGACTCTGGAACCTTTCATGAGACACAGCAGAGCGACTAAACTCAACCGAGGTCAGCAAGTTCACCACAGTGGCAGGAAGCACTTTCATTTCTGCGAGGGCAGCTGATGACTTAAAAGAAACAAAAATAAATGAATGACTGAATCCTAGAGAAGAGCCTGACCTGGTCATAACATGAGATTTTGTTTCTGTGGGAATTTCTGACACTTAAGCTTCCTTTCCTCCTGACCCAAGATGAAACAGCAAAAATTTCTCGTGAATTTTTTGAGGAGGAAAAAAAATGCTGGAAGCGAATCAATCCCAATAAAGCAAGTTTTGTTTCAGCGAGATCAAAGCACTTGCTTTTGACAATAATATTAATGCATGTTATGAATAATTCTGTTGATCGTTGAGTGCTTCAATTATCGGCTGGATGACATCACTATGTTCCCATGAAGCAAACGTGTTGTAACTTTCCAGTGAAACTTAAAACACGAGGGGGGGAAAAAATAAACGAGGAAAAAAAAAACCAACGAACTGATCAGCTGTGGAATGAAGCCTGAGGGTTGGAGTGAATGAGGCACCTCCCTTGAAGGAGCTGGTTTGGTGTACATAAAAAATGCAAATAATGAAGCAGGAAAGAATGACTTCAATTCTTTAATGATTCCTTTCCCTTTTGCCATCCCTCTATCAAAACTGTGAACAGTTTTTTAAGAAGCTCTTATTCAACGTTTGGCCTTTGCAACCTCACGTTCCTGCGTATTTCCTACTGCTTGACACAACTCATGCTTCTTGTCTCAGAAGAAATGTAAATCTTAAATGTAAATGTAAGGACTGTAAATCTCAAACTGGAAATCCTTTGGGGAAAAAAACAAAGCTGCTTCCAAAATTTAGGAAAAAATAAATGAATGCTTGACCCTGTGGTGGAGGAATGCCCACTGCCAGGCTATCCCTCCACAGCATGTCAGTGAATTTAGTTACTTGGGAAACTTTCACTGTATAGAATTTGTGGCAGTAATTTTGCTGCAGGATTATGCAGCTCTAACCAGTGAAAACTGAAGCCTCTTCCGTTAATTTGGGCTATGCATTTCTGTTAAGGCTGAACAGAAAAAGCTGCTTGATCACGTTCTGTTTGTAACTCTGAACTGGTGGCTGTGCATCGGTATGAAAGCCTCTGTGGGAGCACTGGGAGCTGAGGTGGGTGCAGCTAAAAGGATGGAGGAGAAATCTGTGAGCTCAGGGGCATTTGCTGGAAGTAGGAATTCTAAAAATTCCTCTAATGGTCTGCACAAACACCCCCCTTCAAACTCCTCCCCAAGTCCTGGGACTTGGTATTTTTACTCATGGCCCTGTATATTTTTAACTGTGTAGCTCCTTTTGCTTTCAAAATGTGCATCCACTGAACTAAGGCATAAAATTGCCTTTAACAGATCCAGCTGACCAGTCAGACCTAAACTGAGGCTGTTTGCTTCCATCTTAAAATCTTTTCTTTTTTTTCCTCTCTCTCCAAGGGCAGTGGCTTGGGGTTGTGGCTTGGAACCATGTTTTTGGAGCCTGTTACAATTCAGAGAGTATGGCTTTCTCACTTTGAAGTGTTTTCCTGCACATTGAATTAATCTATCTTCTGGAGGGAG
>NW_010317072.1:28265-31375 GCF_000700745.2 Antrostomus carolinensis | reverse complement strand
ATACCATTGTTCTGGACCTCGCTGACGGTGGTTGCAGTGTAAATTGAGATAGCCAATAGTGTTCTTTTGTGTTCTGGCCTCTCCATGGCAATTTTTTTTTTTTTTTTAATTATTATTATTTTTTTAATCAGAGCGTGAAACCTCTTTGCCCTGGTATTTATTGGCTCCTTGGAGTCTGAAAGCTCTGTGGGTAAAAACACTGTCAACATAAACTGCATCAGCACCAATATTGCTGCATAAACCAGGAGACTTCTCACAGTAAGCGAGGCTTAATGTTCTTCAGTTTATTTATCTGTGCAGGCCCTATAAATAATTGTGAAACTAAGTGAGAGTCTTGATAGGCTGGGAAGGGATGGGAGAGGTTGAGGGAGACTCAATACAAACCACGCTCCAACCATGGCATGATATTAGCATCTGACTGGGTGCAAACTAAATATTTTTTTCCTTTATTTTATTCACTGGCATATTAAATAACGCTGTCACCTGCCCCTCCGTGACTGAAGGTGAAGAAGCAAGGGTCTGCTGAAGGCTGAGAGGTGCACATCCCTCCGTGTGTGGGATTTTTCTGTTGTAAGGACAATAACACAACATCTCTGTTGTGAGCCTCTGAAGGGCTGAAGCACCTCTCCTATAAGGACAGGCTGAAAGAGTTGGGGCTGTTCAGCCTGGAGAAGAGAAGGCTCCGGGGAGATCTTATAGCGGCCTCCCAGTACCTGAAGGGGGCCTACAAGAAAGCTGGGGAGGGACTTTTCATAAGGACAGCTAATGACAAAACAAGGGGAAATGGGTTTAAGCTGAAAGAGGGGAGGTTTAGATGAGATATTAGGAAGAAGTTCTTCACTGTGAGGGTGGTCAGACACTGGAACAGGTTGTCCAAGGAAGTTGTGGATGCCCCCTCCCTGGAAGTGTTGAAGGCCAGGCTGGATGAGGCTTTGAGCAACCTGGTCTAGTGGAAGGTGTCCCTGCTGATGGCAGGGGGGTTGGAACTGGATGATCTTTAAGGTCCCTTCCAATCCTAGCCATTCTATGATTCTATGATCTCCAGGTTTTAGAACCAGTTGGGATTATTAAAGCGTGCTCCAAGAGGCGCTCGCTGTGCCTGCCGTGTCCCGGGCATGCTGTGTTGCCAAGCTGCTGAAGTAGATTGGGATTTCACTAAGTTGTTCAAGACTTTCTAATTGATACTGGGCAAATTGCCTAACCTCTCTCGCTTTATCTATTTATAAAATGGGGATAGTTAAGGCCAGGCAAAACTTGTGTAACTGAATTTGTGTAACTTTCCACAAATCCATGCCAGCTTGTCACCGGTTCGCTGTGTTCCTGACTGCTCTTAATTCATTGTACTAAAATAGCGCTCTACATAAACATCGAGCTATGATGCAGGCAGTGTCATTCCCCCGCTTTCCCTTAGGAAACTTTAACTTTAGGAGATTATATTGCTCTGACAAGGGGCGAGATTAAATTGCTTTAACTTAGGGAAAGGAGTGCTGATTGCAGGGCTGACTCGAGCAGCTGATGGTGTGTCGCAGACACCTCCCAGCCTCTTCTCTTTTCTTTGAAAAAGGGGTAAAAGTCTTTTTCTCTGTAGCTGGTGGAGAGTTTTCGTACCTCTCCTGTGGTGAAGTAACTTTTTCTTTGTGTCGCTTGTAATGTCTGTGTTTCCCGAAGAGATGTTGCGCTATTTGGTTGTCGAAACCACTTGTGAACTTCTCCAAGGACGGTGGCTTCACCCGGCCTGGGCTTTGTCACCCTTAAGTTACCTTGTGCAGTATTAGCATATCTTTATTAACACGCCGTTGAGGCTCAGTTTCAGATGGGATCTTTATGTTTACTCAGCAAAGGGATTTCATGCATCATTTATGTGCCTTGACATTATTGCAGAAAGGATAAGCTTGTGATGCAATAAAGCTGCTGTTCTGCACGTGAATTGATTAGAAATATATGTGGCTGTAGAGATCTACCTTTCCAAATGAGAATTTGGGAGAACATATGTGTATTTATAGATCCAATACCACTGTATAACCATACAGTCTTTAAAAGGAAAGAAGTTTTTGATTCTTGTTCTTCACTAATCTTCATTTTCTCTGGTGTCTTACCACCCGCTGTATTCTCAGCACAAAATTGCTATTTACCACTGCCTTCCTACTCTTCCTGCCAGGCTTTATTCATCTTCAGGGCTCTAAAAGCTGTGAGGTTTGCAGAAAAAAAACCTGAGTACAACTGCAGATATTTTCTGATAATGAACAACTGAACAAGAAGGAAGGTAGCCAGTGAAAAAAAACCACTTAGTGCTGTCTCCTGAAATACTTTTATTTTTGCTTGGGGAGGGATCATGTCTTGGTTACTCAAGTTTAAAAACAGTTCCGAGTGGTCTGAAGTCAGGGTTGGTTTATTCTGTTGTTTTGCCCCCATTGAAACTGAGTACTGCTTTAGGGTCTGATCCAAACCCACCAAACTCTGTAGGAGCCTTTCTGATTTTAGTAGACTTTGGTCACAGAGTCACAGAGTTGTCTCGATTGGAAAAGACCTTTAGGATCATCGAGTCCCATCATTAACCTCACACTGACAAGTCCCCTATGACTAACCCATGTCCCTCAGCACCATGTCTACTCGACTCTTCAATCCCTCCAGGGATGGGGACTCCACCACTGCCCTGGGCAACCCCTTCCAATGCCTCAGAACCCTTTCAGCAAAGAAATTCTTCCTCACATCCAATCTCAACTGCCCTTGGTGCAACTTGAGGCCATTTCCTCTTGTCCTCTGGTCCTGGCTCCTAGTTAGTGCACAGTCTTTCCCTCGTACCTACCTTGTGGGTAGCTACCTACCATAGCAGGTACTTAGGCTTTTTAGGATTAAGGTAATGTTACAATATAAGAGGAGGTGATTTTTAACAACTGACTTCTAGTTTTGGATAAAACAATCTTACTTATGATACTGTAGAACTGTATCTCCCTGAGGTATGCAGGAGCAATGGTCCCCATTGTGATGTGGTCTCGCCACAACATTCTTGTGTTGGCGAGTGATTTAGACTGGGTCTTTGTTTCTGCAATGTGGAATAAAAAGAGGAAATTTGCCTTTCAGCTTTTGCATTTTCTGAGTGCTCAGAATAG
>NW_010317072.1:0-28233 GCF_000700745.2 Antrostomus carolinensis | reverse complement strand
CAGGAATTGTTGCCCGATACGATGCTTTTTCAAACACTAGTCTGCAACTGCATTGCCACTGGAGTGTTTTGTAGGGTGTGTGGTTTGCAACACATGATGTTTCTACTGAAAAAGACATAATTGACCATATTTTCTGCAGAGCTGCATTAGCAGAATGATCATTTCCATTCTGGATTAGTTTTTCTGTGATAGGAGAGTCTGGAGATATTTATTTATTTATTTATTTAGTTTATTTATTTCTAATAAGTCTTTAATTTATACCACTGAAACAGGTCCAGAAAATAAATCTTTTTTACACTGCTTCAGAAAAATGATAAAATAAATGATCCTACTGCTTGCATCCAGACATCCTGGAGACTGTGCTTGCTAGCAGACTGCTGGAAGTCTATACAATTTTGAGGCTCCTTTAGCATATCTGACAGTTGTTGGATTCCCAGCAATGGTGGTTACTGGTATTGCAAGCCAGGTCCAAACATTTCCAATTCCTCCCTGTTTCTGGTGATGCAGTCCTTTCCAGTTACCAGCATAATGAGCCAATATAAAGTACAAACTGCCAAATAAAAGCATAAACATTGAACACTTCTGAGCTATTGTACCTCTTGAATTTCATGACTTTCCCCATTTTCTAGAGTTAAATTAATTTGCAGTAACCTCATTCTGTTTTGGCCTTTCAGATCATACCAACTGCTCAGAAGTAAGAATTGAACCTGAACTTGTGGTTCAGGATTTTATTTTATTGCTTTACAGATATTTCCTGAGTGCAGACACATTCTTATCTTAATAGTTGGGACTTGGATAAAGTTAGTAAGATGGCATTTGAGAAGATGGTTTCAAAGTGATTCCTTACAGCAGAGTAGCACAGACTGGTTCTGCCTGTTTTAGCCCAGTGGAAATGAGGGAAATTGGGAAAACATTGAATAAATTAACCATGTAACAGAATACAATTTAATTCTGTTTAAACTTTCTGCTGATCTCAGATGGCAGACGTAGGGGCACAATTTCCAACTGGAATTTATTAAACCCGTGTTTGATGTGAAATGCGGTGAATGCTGTGTGCTGTGTTTTTACTGCTGGAATGCTTTTGCTTTGAATGGCATTTCCTTTACCCTCAAAATGACTACATGGAAACTTGAGGTAAGATAATATACACAAGTTCAAATACAGCACATCACAATAATATGCTGGTGGCACTCAGACAAGTTTCTATTAGTATTATCTTATTTACAAGAACTTCTAATTGCTCCTGTGTTTAGAACAATGGGTCTTGCGAGACTTCCCGTAACGAGCAGTAAAGTGCAAGTAGTTTTACTCTGAACTTTTTAGGAAGCTCATTCAGTTTTCTGAGAAAAACAAGGGTGGTGGATGCACACATGGAAGATCTCAAAGCAAAATCACTGTTGCAAAAAGTGGTTTTCCACAAAAATATAGATTGCAGTACTGATGAGTGTAGTGGTCCATCTAGGTGTGCTTAAAACTTCAAGGTTAGCAGGAGGACAAGATGCCTCGGGGAACAGGGAAGAGAACAGGACAGCACATCTGGAAGAAGCTGGACCCTAATGATAGACATTTGCTAGGGCTTGTTTGAGCCCTGTGATTTCTATGCAACTTCCTTTAATGTCAACTTTCAGTTATCCGTGTCTAGTATTTTAGTGAGCACTAAGTTCCTGTCCTTGGAAGCCTCTAGCCTAAGTGAGCTGGAAGCTTTCAGCATCTTAATTCTTCTGAGTGATGGTTTCAATGGTGTTTCTCAAATATTAAAAGACTGGTAAGAAGGGGTTCATTGCACTGCTGGCATGATACAGAGGGAAGGTTGGGACTGTCTTCATGTGGATATCATTACTTACAGGTTGTAGAGAGGGATCATTCATTGCAGTTGATACTCAGTTAGGATAACATCGTTAAGCCATGGAGTAACTCTGTGGCTCCTCTGAGTAAAGACTTTTGTGTTTAGAGTTAACTGTGTCAGATGAGTTTCAAGAATTTTTCAAACCACTTGTGGTCAATAATGTTCTGTTTTTATGTGAAATATCCCTTGAATTTCAGAGACTTATCCTCCAACTCTGTCATCAGTCTCAAAAATGGTATTTAAGATTTGATTGCTTGTACTGTGTTTAAAAAAGGAGGGGGTATGTGGATAAAATTGAGTTATGGAGAATAACCCCTTGCAGGTCTATAATTCTGCAATACATGAGTAGTGTAGTTTGGAGCAATTTGGGAAGAAATACTTATGTGGTTTTGTGTTTACAGTTTCCTTGTCACCTCATTTATTTTATTTATTTATTTATTTATTCTCTAAGGAAAATCTGCCATCCTCTCTTGAACGACTTGGTTGCCAAATCTTTTGTAATGCTCCTCTCTGAACTAACACACTGTATCCCATTGCTATCCCCACACACTCCTGCTGCTGTTCACAGATCCTGTTTTCCATTTCATTCTTCGTTGCATAAAACATCAGTGTTAACTTTGAAAGCATAGTTTTCATGTAAAAGAATTATTTACTTTAAATAATACAATTACCAACGAGTGCATAGGGCATCCTTCAGCATCCTTTAGCTTGTGAAAGGTGTTTCAAGTGGGAGTAACGCTATGCAAGGTGTGAATACTTGTCTGCAAGGCTTCCTCTGGGATGGTGGGGCTGGTTAGTGGCACGTGCTGCTCGATTTGGTAACGCTGCTGTATCATTTGGAACCAGTCAGGGGGCCTACAAGAAAGCTGGGGAAGGACTTTTCATAAGGGCAATTAATGACAAAACAAGGGGAAATGGGTTTAAACTGAAAGAGGGGAGGTTTAGATTAGATATTAGGAAAAAGTTATTGACTGTGAGTGTGGTCAGACACTGGAACAGGTTGCCCAGAGAAGTTGTGGGTGCCCCCTCCCTGGAAGTGTTGAAGGCCAGGTTGGATGAGGCTTTGAGTAACCTGGTCTAGTGGAAGGTGTCCCTGCGGATGGCAGGGGGGTTGGAACTGGATGAGCTTTAAGGTCCCTTCCAACCCAAACCATTCTATGATTCCTGTTAAAGCACTGAGCGTCTCAGTGATGGAAGATTACCAAGCAAAGCATATTCTGGTCATAAACCATCCAGAATAAGGGGCTGGTAACACCAGTCTGCAGGATGCAGTTAGGGCAGTTACATGTTAGAAAGTCTAGTAACTTTTTATGTACCCAACTTCATTACTGCAAATATTAACAGGACGCTAATTGAAGTTCAGTTATTACTGTGAACACATTGACAGATGCAAATAAAGCCCTGGCTGTCAGAGGCAGGTTTGTACAGCAGCAGGTCTGCTGGGGGAGCACGGGTGTGCTGTAATGTGACCAGTGGGCTGTAATGGAAAGTGGAATTTTCCTCTCCGTCGACCAGCGCTGAAAGCTCTGCTGTCCCCATAATTGAACGGTGGACTGCAGAGCGTTCACGTACCAGCATTCTTAGCTAAGTGCTGATAATTCTTCCTTCATCAGGAAACTCTTCATGCGTAACCATGCTTAATAGATGGCTGAGAATATGAGGGGGAAAAGGGGACAACCCTTCAGTTTGCTCAGGATGTCTTCTTAATAAAATCTGCTTTTGTTTTCTTTTCAGACTTTGGTGTTAGCGCATTTCTGGCCACTGGTGGTGACATTACCAGAAATAAAGTCAGGAAGACTTTTGTGGGCACACCTTGCTGGATGGCACCAGAAGTTATGGAACAGGTGAATTGTTTTTTCCTGATATCTTCTTATCTGATCTGCACGTGGAATTCCCTGTTGTCAGCAATGGCTGTGTTTACTTCAAACTAAGATGATCATTTGGCATCCTGTAAAGCTTTCTTAAAACCACAGGAATTTTGTAGATTTACCTGTTCCAGCCAGGCTTGTACTGGGGAATATTAAATACTCAGTAGGTTTTTGCTCACTTGCTTCTCTTCAGGCTCCTACCTAAAGTAAGGATGAGACAGCTCAGCTGTTACATAAAGAAGATTAATCTGCCCATCCTACTTGCCTAAATGCGAGGTAGAATATAAATAGTTTCACACGTGGCAAACATGCACATATACAACTTGGTAATGTGCTCTTCTGCACTTGGCAATACAAGGATTTAGGGTAACTAATTGCAGCATGTCAGAGAGGGGAGTTATTACAGTAAAATAACATGTAGTTGACTTTATTCAGCTTTTTAGTTTCTCTTGGCTTGTGAGTATTGAGGCTGTAAATACTGAGGAATGCTTGCCTCTCCCCATTCCTCCCCTGCTCTTTTGGCTAGGTAAAAGATGCCATACTTCTTCCCATGGGATGGATATGTCACTTTTCATCCTCCACTCCTTCTAGACTAAATTATATAAGCTTTTTCTGCATGACTTCTGATGAAGGCCAGCTAGAAACTTGGTTTAATTTCAAGTATCATTGCCCATTTGTGAGCAAGATCCACAAACAAAATTGTACCACAGTCCTGACAGCAGCTGTCTGTGGCATTGATGTTCAGTGCCATAAGCATTCTGAAAATTATCCCTCATTCCCTTAAAAACAGTTTGACAGAGGACTAGACTCAGGGTTTGATTTTTGACAGGTGCACCCAGCAGAGATACAACTGACTTATGGTTTTTGTTTTTTCCTTCCAAAAATCTTTGAAACAAAAACAGTTTGGAAAAGCATTGTTTTATTAAAGTGAACCCACCTTGTTACTTTTTTCCTTGCTGTTCACAGTAAAATATTTTGAAGTTCAGGAGGAACTTGAATAAGACATATATATATATATATCTTTATATATCTATATATATCTATCTCTATCTCTAAAATGAAATGCAGCTAAAACAGTGGTAGAACTTTTCATGCTTTTTTTTTTCCCCCTATATCTAAAACTTCTTGAGGAATTCAGATAATTTTGGAGCAGCTTAAATACACTATTGATGAAAGGCTTTTTCAATATTTGGCCTTTTCAGTAGCTCCCTGTGGTGGCACTGAGGGGGCCAGTGTGTTACAGGACTTCTGCAACCTCCCCAGAGTTCAAGTCTAATACTGTAGAGTGCAAGACACACTCTCCAAGTCAGGAGCTGTCTTTGTGAACTTGCTTCTGAACTGCTTCACTCTTACATACTTCTGGATTTTTTTGTTATGTTGATTTAAAAATAAATAAAAGTTGTTTTCAGTGTTTCCAAAAGCTGATCAGAGTTGTCCCTGGCTTTTCTATCCTTTGTGTCCTGTCCTGGTGCGCAGGGCACAGCGGGCTGGCCAGGACCTAATGATGCTGCTCCAGACTCATTGAGGTTAGGGTGGCTGCAATTAACAGGGCAAGAGGGAGGAAAAAAAGAGATATTAAGGTGGGTGCTAAAAAGGGAAAATGAAGGTTTTGGTGACAAAGAGGGGATTCTTGATGTGTTCAGAGGTATTTCTGAAGGGGGCAGATTTTCTCTGGAGTCCAATACTTCCATGTAGGCTGTGCACATCTAACTTGTTGCCGATATTAGATGGTGAGGAGGTATTTTGGATGCTGCTGTGAAATCCTTCCATGTCCGTTGATATCATCTTGCTGTCTTCCAGCAGGTGTCACTCTGAGCTGCTCTATCCAACACGGGGAAAAAGGACGGAGGGGTTGCTGTAGGTTAGCCTTCCATATGTCGATATTATCGACCCAATTCCATCTGGTTTACTTCAGCATCATTAAGTTCCTTTAGCATGTTAATACGTGATAGCCTGGCATTGTCTTTTAATTCAATTGATAGATTTATGAGGAAAAAATCATTGATGAGAAAAATAAATGTTGTTGATATTAGTCATGACCCTGCAGTTAGTTTATATGTATTGGATAGATGTCAAGATGAACTGCTGTAGACTTTTTGAACTTTATAGTAGGATTATATGGTATAATTAAAAAACCCATCAACACTAAACAGTTAAAATCTCAGTGGGGAAAGGGCAGTTGTACAATGTATAGATGTGCTGCAAGACTAACTGAAAGATAAAGATAAGAAATGTCCCAAAGTTGTTCTCAAAACCACCCTTACAGCATATTTCTTCCTGCACTGTGTTCTTTTAAACTAAACTAGATATTTGTGCTTGTTTAGTTAAATGACTTGAAATCTGTTCATAATCATCCATAAACTGAGGCACTTCAAGAAATCTTTAAGACCTTTAAAGCTCATGAAAATGATGCCTGCAGATTAAAAGCAGTCAGTGCAAAGTATAAACTCTTGGTGCTATAATAAATTTCAGTTCCACTATAGTATTATATGGAAAAAAGTGCAAGAGGGTTTTTTGTTTGTTTGCTAAAATTGAAGATAATTTTAAAGGCAGTTTGGGGAACATTTTTGGCTTCATCGCAATGAGCATCTTTCTAAAGCTTGTTAGGTTAGCTGAACACGGTATCCCTATTAGCTTTCCTCTCATTCAATATTCATTTTTCCATAGTCCAGTGAGAAGAAACACAAACCATTCTCAGCAGCCAAAACACTTTGGTTTTTGTAGCTGCTCCTGAAGTTAGTACATAATGTTTCTCCCCTGCAGTAGAGAAAGCAAGTGCCAAAATATTACCTAATGATAATGAGGAAGTAACCTCTTTGGCATATGAAATATTTTTTCCTGTTCATGAGGGGAAGTAAATGCTATAAATTTTCCTGAACAAGTCTGTGTTTAATGTCAAGTGCAGAAGCTACTCTTAATTAGCGGAGGGAAAATGTTAGTCTGCAGACAGGAATGAGGGGCTTTTTACTGAGCTGGTGTGTACTGAAGTTTTAAGATTGAGCATCTTTGCAGTCAGATTGATGAAGTGGTGGACTAAAAGTGTAGTGAGGCATATGTCCCAAGGGGATAACAGTCCATCTATTAACTGTGAGAGTTTCATTATACTGTTTAATGACTCTCTGTGTCCTTGTGTAGAAGTTGGAGCCTGGGTTAACCCAGTGTCCCTTTATGTTCTACATACAGAGAGGTTTATGGCAGAGCAATCCTAGTTGCACAGTCCACAACCATAATTTTCATCAGACTATGACTTCTAAAACACCTTCTCAAAGGTATAAGGAGCTGGAGGGAGAGGAGGGAGAAAGGGTTCTTTCCATCTCTTTAACACTATAGTGCTGCTCTTCCCAAATTTGAGGGGAAAGGAAGGAAAGGGCAAAAGGATGTGTAAATAGGCTAAAGAAAGGGATCATAGCAAGAGATGTGTGCTAACATCCTCTAATATTTTTCAGGTCAGAGGATATGATTTCAAGGCAGACATCTGGAGCTTTGGGATCACTGCTATCGAACTGGCTACGGGGGCAGCTCCTTACCATAAATACCCACCGATGAAGGTGAGCATTTGTGTGAGATAAAAGATCAGTGTGTTCTCTGGGTGTTTCCAATAACGTGTCCAACGTGCTTTGTTGAAGAGTTTGTCCTCTCAGCTTGCACTTGTGGATCACAGTGTTCTTGGATTTATCTGAAGTCACCTTTTAAAAATAAGCCACTTAATCAGCATTGTCTGAAACTGCACAATTCTTATTTAGATCCCGAGTCTTGCCAGGGTCACCATTCTTGAGGAAAGTGCTGTGTGTTTTAATCCTGGAGCCTCTGAAGGCAGCAGACGTTTTTAGGGCTACAAATAATGATTCAGAACATGTCACCTGGCATCCAGTGACACTGTCATGGTTAGCCATTCCTTCTCCTGCACTGATAATTGTTCTTCATACCTCTCAGAAATCCTGTTACCAGTTATCCAAAATAATGTCTTACTTTGTTTAACACCAACACAGTCACAGTCCTGTCAGTCACTGAACTGGTGGAAAGTACCACATCAGTATGAAGTGGTGTGGTGTTGGCAGCATTAATATTTTATTGAAGTTGAGCTGGAGGAAATGTTCTTGTTTAAACACTGACACTTCAAAAATCTTTTTTAAATATCTTGATCTTTATATTGCCTTATAGTTTGCTATATAGTCTTTTTTTATAAGGCTAGTATTTGCCTTATAATATAACTTTCCCTATTTCCTGACTCTTAAATCAGGAGCTACTTCCAACATGCTGCACTTTCGGGAGTCTACATCTTAAAGTTAACAGAGTTGGCCCTATCAGTTGAGGTCTGAAGCATCCTGTCCTTCTGCTGAGCTTTGAGATCTTCATTACCCATTTGTGAGGTCTGATGAGGACCCTGTCTTGGTCATGAAACTTTGATCCCCTTTGGCCCACCTCTTGAAAGTCTCTTGAAAGCCACTTTGCTTCTACTCCTGGAATGCATGCTTCCTCAGATCAAACAGGAATGGGTGGAGAGCCCTTTCAGGAACTCGTAGGCATACCATGGGGCAAGCTTTCCTTCTCTGAGTCTTTTAACTGCTGGAATGCTATGCAAGTTGGCTGTCACCTCTTTAGGACCTGGGTGCATCCCCTCCCAACCTACAATTACAATAGCATTTGGGAATCCAGTAGCTCCTGACTCGTTAGAACAGGCACATCCAGAATGGCAGGAGTTGGAAGGGACCTCAGGAGATCATCTAGTCCAACCCCCCTACCAAAGTAGGTTCACCTCGAGCAGGTTGCACAGGGTCACATCCAGGCGGGTTTGGAACATCTCCAGAGATGGAGACTCCACACCCTCTCTGGGCAGCCTGTCCCAGGGCTCTGGCACCCTCACAGTAAAGAAGTTTTTCCTCATGTTTAAGGAACCTCCTGTGTTCCAGCTTGTGCCCACTGCCCCTTGTCCCATCGCTGGGCACCACTGAAAAGAGTCTGGCCCCATCCTCTTGACACCCGCGCTTTAGATATTGATAAGCATTGATCAGGTCCCCTCTGAGTCTGCTCTTCTCCAGGCTGAACAGACCCAACTCTCTCTGTCTTTCCCCATAAGAAAGATGCTCCAGCCCCTTAATCATCCCCGTAGCCTTTGCTGGACTCTCTCCAGAAGTTCCCTGTCTCTGTTGCTGATTTAGCTCTTGCTGTTTTCATTGATACTTCCTTCTGTGCTTTGATTATTGGGAGCATTTTGCAGTAGCTTCTGCAAGCTGTACTCCTGTTCATTGTGTTTTGGATGCATGGGTTGTAGCTTTGAATACAAAGATTGTCTGTTTAGCATCGTGTGTTGTCGTACAGTACATGGAATTACGAGTCTCCAGTTCCGTTAGGTACGGATTCCAGTCGTGCAGCCTGCAAGAGGATTTCTGTGTTTTATTTATTGAATGTAATTGTATTTCACTGCAGATTAATTTTGTTATGCAGCAAAATGACCCATGAATTAAGTGACCCTCCAAGGGGAGGGGAAAAAAAGCAGGAAATTCTGTCATGGACTGTATAATTTCAGCTAGATTGATGGGCTTTTGCTGCCCTAAGCAAATATAGCTGTTGAAAGCTATTTAAATGTGCTATGTGCTGCTTCCTTTTCTAAAAATAGATACTCATCTGTATGGAGGTGACAAGTGAAAATGGAAATGACTAATTTTCTTCCTTTCCTTCAAAATATCTGAGTGATGTGAAGGAAATAATTGGTTTGGCTTGATGGGTGCTTGTGTGAGAAATGTCTTCACCTTCTGTCACATTGATACATGGAAGTGAACCCTCGTATTTTTTTATGTTGCCCTTCTGCTTTTACATTAATTTGATTTCTAGCTAAGAAATACCTGCAGGGAGATCTAAACAGAGCCTTTGACTCAAATGTCTTGCACAACTGCTCATCTCAAATGGGGAAGGCTAGTAGAAGTTCTGCTATGCTTACACCTTTAATCACACCAACCCGACCTGAAAGCTCATCCCAACCTTGTGTTTGGCCCACAGACTGCACAGTGGGCCAGGAGATGTGATGGAAAACAGTAGCATATGTTGCTGGATATGAATTAGACTGGCTTTCCCAAGGAAAGGAGGTGGAGGTAACTTGTCTCTAGATCCTGTTGTGTGAGTCTTGAACCTCTCAGCTAACAGTCAGAATTTGCAGAGGCAGGAAGGTTTTGAAAATAATTGTTTTTATATAGTTAGTGAATGTGGGAAGCAGAGGGGAGAGGAGAGACCCTGTAATTGCCTTGAGGAGAAGGTGGGTGAGTTTTTGCTGTCTGGTGAGTGTGAGGAGACAATCTAAATTGTTCAGGCTGCCCTCAGAGAGCTGTTGTAATGCAACAGTCCTTGTTGACTCAGATGCATGATGAAAATGTTTGTCTAAAATACAGTGTTCCCAAGATCTGTCTTTGACAAAGGCAAAGAAAAATCTCATTGCCAATAGACATAATTCTTTCAGGTTTTAATGCTGACACTACAAAATGATCCTCCCTCTTTGGAAACTGGTGTGCAAGATAAGGAGATGCTGAAGAAGTATGGGAAATCATTTAGGAAGATGATTTCATCGTGCCTACAAAAAGACCCTGAAAAAAGGTAAGAACTGGTAACACCAAAATAAATAAAAAGGAAAAAACAAAACAAAAAACCAAATAAACCTCCCAAAATTTAAACAAGCCCATAAAACTCATTGTATTCCATATTTTTTTAAAACCAGTACGCTCTCTGCCCCTCCAGCCTTTCAGTCGCAGTGAACACGCAGTTCTTGCTGTGTGGTAGCAAATTCTCTTGGCTGTCCTTATTTTTAAGGATAAATGTCTGGCATTGTGCCTGGCCAGGGCACACATCTTCATTTGGGTTAATGAGAGGCCATCCCAGTCCACTGCATGTGTGTGTGGTGCCGTTCTCCCCCTTGCCACCTCCAGCAGGTGACTGTAGGTCATGTTTTGTTCCCAGTCAAAATTGCTCTGTGTTTATAAATTGGAAATTACACGTTGGGCAATCCGTGTTTACTTGTGAAGCTTCATAAATTACTTTTTAAAATTTGACAGTGCAAAGAAGGCTTTCAGTGTAGTTTTGACTTGCTTAATTATAAGGAGTATTTGTTTTGGGGATGAAAATCAGGAAAAACACTGGCAAATTTTACCAACATGTTTTCATCAATACAGATTGCTTACGTGACCTGATGACATTCTGAGTCTTCCCTATAACAGTAGCTTGGCTACTCAGTGAGGTTAGAAATACTATAATTTTAGTAGTTTAGGAATAATGCCATTAGAAATACACCACTACCAAGGGAGAGGTGCATATGTTGTGGTTCCCAGGATAGCATTGTATCATTACGTTATGGCATTGTTCAAAGCTGCACGAGGGTCTGGCTGTCTACAGCACTGTTTAAAACCCACAACCTGTCACATAGAATGATAGAATGGTTTGAGTTGGAAGGGACCTTAAAGCTCATCCAGTTCCAACCCCCCTGCCAGCAGCAGGGACACCTTCCACTAGACCAGGTTGCTCAAAGCCTCATCCAGCCTGGCCTTCAACACTTCCAGGGAGGAGCAGCCACAACTTCCTTGGGCAACCTGTTCCCGTGTCCGACCACCCTCACAGTGAAGAACTTCTTCCCAATATCTCATCTAAACCTCCCCTCTTTCAGTTTAAACCCATTTCCCCTTGTTTTGTCATTAACTGCCCTTATGAAAAGTCCTTCCCCAGCTTTCTTGTAGGCCCCCTTCAGGTATTGGAAGGCTGCTATACCTGGGGTAGCTCAGGCATGTTTCTGTGGAGGACACTCATAGCACTTGCCAGTCTGTGAATCTGTTTAAAGGAGTGTTCATCCTCTACTGAAAATATTTTTCCTTAAAATGCAAAGGTAAAGAAAGAAGCATTCCCACAGATCAGTTTTTGTACCTCTTCGTTTTCTTTTTTTCCTCACTAAGCAAACAAATTCTGAAAAGGAAAAAGTCCTTTCATAAAACACTAATAATGAAGACATTTTTCAGTTCCCTCTTGTGACAGATCCAGGAACAAAGGCTTCCCATGCATCATGAGATGGAATCTCTCTCTCCTAACAAGCTTTGCACTTGAAACGCTTAATGAATCCAGTGGAGTGCTTGATAAATGCTGATAGCAGGGGTTTGTTTTTTTTTTCCCAGCGTGATTTTTTTTTTCTCCTTTCTAAAGCATATCCTATCTCTGCAGGTTAGCATGTGTGCTGATCAGAATTAAACATCATCACTTTGAATGGTGGCACAGCCCTTCTCAAACACCACTAACAGCCACTGCCAGCATCCTGACTGTGGGAGCAGGAGGTTGGCCTTATCATAAAGAGCAACTCACAGAATTAGATATGCTTATGCATATTCTCTGGGTTCTTAAAGAAGAGAATTTAGTGCAATTGCTTTTTGATTATTTTGGGGACTCCCTTGCTGTAAGGTGGATGATTTTTTGTTAGGGTAGTCTGAGGTGAAAGAAACCCTGTGCTGAATGGCCTTTGCAAGTCACTGATTAAACTCTGTTACTATTTAAGCACGGTTTGAAGTGTGGGAAATGCTGTAAGCTGGTACTTTCTCACGTAGGCCTGAGTCTTTAGACTTCTAAACTGGCCAAGGGGTGTCTTTTATTTTCCAGTATTTATCCTAAAGTCTAACTTAAAGGGAAAAATAGTTTGTACTTGTTACTTTTCTATTAGACAAAGGTTGATCATCCCATCTGTTTAATAGAACTAACTGCACACATACAATCAAGTATATCTGAAATAACTGTTACTTGCACACAGTGAGTACTGCACTCCTGCTGTAGGTGATGATCCTTCATTTCAATTTTGAGCAAATTGTTTCTGTGGTCATAGAATGGTTAGGATTGGAAGGGAACTTAAAGATCATCCAGTTCCAACCCCCCTGCCATCAGCAGGGACACCTTCCACTAGACCAGGTTGCTCAAAGCCTCATCCAGCCTGGCCTTAAAAGACTCAAGTTTAGCGTCAAAATGGGAGCAACTTCTCCTCCCAGCCCTTAAGTTCACTGCTTTTGAACAGAATAGGCTTTGATCAGAATGGACTGAGTTTTTAAAAGACTGCTGGTGTAAAATTTACTTGGAATACATTGATTTTTAGGGGAATTGTGCAGGGGAAGCCGATGAAGTGCCACGTTACAACAAGCTGCAGCAGCCTGGGAGACCGTTGCGTTGAAAGGGAACATTTATAATTGTATTTTCTACATCTGTTTTTATTGACAGGCCGACAGCAGCAGAACTCTTAAGACACAAATTTTTCACAAAAGCAAAGGTAAGAAAACACTTCCTAAACTGATCTGTGGAGAGAACTTGTCAGAAGTATGATAGGTATGGTGACAGCTTTATTGGCATGAGTGTGGGCTGTTTCACTTAGGGCCAGCATAGCTGAGTGAGTTGAATGGGTCATTGTGAGTGACCAGAATCAAACCCTTCTTCTGTGCCTCTTTGTGTATGCTGCTGTTAAGAGAAATTACCTAGAAATTCTTGAGCATTTAAATGTCTTTTGGTGGCTTTTAGGGTTTTTTCTTCGCTTGTAATGGTGCCATTCTGGCTGCCTGTCCAACCATAAAGGTCTCTGTGGCCATAAATGTAACTTATATTTTAGTGAACTCTATAATCAGTCTGTATGCAAAGCAGTGAATGAGGCCCACTGTGCAGAAGGCTACCTGAAAGTATTTTACCCTGTGTTGCCTTATGGGAAATGAAGATCTTGTGATACAAAATAGTAGGAAATTCCCATTTCTAGCCTTGACGTGAACTGCCAGTGAGCATTCCTGTAATTACTGCCTGGAGATTAGTGCATAAGCAACGTGCAAGGTCTTACTGAGGGAGACAGAAATAATACAAGGGAGAATTTATATTTCCATAGGAGTGAGGAAATGTTTTCTGTTTGCTTATTTTTTCTGTGGCATGTTTGTGATCAGAATACATAGGTTTTATAGCAGAACACAGATTAAAATGACAAAAAGATAACTGATAGATAGCACAGCAGCATCACCAAGTAGGTTTCAGTTCCCAGATTAAGATGCTTAAATGGAAGGGGCCACACCTAGTTATCTGTACGAGAGCTGGGTGTCCTATGAAAGCTGTCAGAAATCAAGTGCAACCCAGGAAGTCTAGAGAGTGATCCAGTTTATGAAATATAGAAGTTTGCTTTAGGACATGTTTAATTGGTGCCTGGGCTCTTGACAGTATTAACTAGCTTTTAATTGTCCATGATGGGATTTGAGGCAACTGCATAGTCTACATCTCTACACTGGATGCACTCTTGGTGTCCAAAGTGACAAGATGGTTTACACATTGCTGACCTTTCTCCGTTTGGTTATGCAAGTTCTGCTTCATGTTGTACTTCATTGTGTGTAAAATCTCCTTCATGCTTTCATTAAGCTGCTGCAGAGTAACATATTAGCATATGTGGTGATAGAAAATTAACATTATTGTAAATGAGGCAATACTTAAACTGACACCCACAGTGGAAATGTGTGCCAGTTAACGCTCAGTGTGAAATTACTTTCATACATCAGCCACTGCCAAACTGACAGCTGTAACTTGAGGACAGAAGAGTCCAACTTTTTATATTTAAATACAATCTGTGTTAGTAAAAGTGTGTTTTGATATTGCTGAGAGCCACTTATCAGGAAGTGACAGTGTGTGTCTTGAGGTTCTCCATCCTATGTGCAAGAAATCATCGCGGGGGAGTTCTGGGAGCACTTGATGGGGGCAGAGAAAGCAAGGCTATCCAGCCTCACTTGTGTGGTGTGAAATACCCAGCCAGATCCCAGTGCTAATGCCAGGGTGCTTGCCCAGCCTGCTTCCTAGGCAGCCAGTAGTTTGACTGTCAAGTGGTTGGAAAATTGTATGCTCAGGAGTCCACATGTTAGCCAGTCCGGAGTATTTATTACAGTGAAGCATCATAGCAGTTTCCAAATATTCAGTGTGTTGTGATCACCACATTTACTTCCTCTCTAAATGTCACATGCTGTACATTTTTTCAGCCATCCTTAACTCCTGTTCCCCAGTTCCTGTGTCTCATTACTCCAGCATATAGAGGTTCCTGCATCCCAGCCTGCCTGACATCTGAGGTTTGCCTTTGACAGTTGGGCAGGCATAAAATTAGGGGTAAGATAAAGCAAAGAGTCTGGATCCAGGTGGTGTAGTATCTGCGAGTGGAAGAATGCCAAATGTCTCAGCAGGGTATCAGATGCTGCAGTGTAATAAGTACGTTCCTCAGTAAATCAGATGGAATAGTACACAGCTCCTTGATTGTTAATTCCATGTCACTTTGCATAGGGAAAGTGCCACCATGAACTGAAAAGGTATTTAGAATGAAACATAGTATGCTGTGGTGCAGAGGAAGAAGGTGGTTAATGTCTTTGGGGGAATGGGGATGAAACATGTAAAACACTTTCTGCTAGAAATACCTTAACAATTTCTTTATTAGAGTGACTGAAGGAATCAAAGGGCATTTTCAACAATGCAAATGTTTGGTATTTTTTTCCTTTGCAGAATAAAGAATTTTTACAAGAGAAGATGTTGCAGAGAGCTCCAACAATCACTGAAAGATCTAAAAAGGTACTGAAAACCTGGGCTCTTGCTATTACTTATAACAGTTTTTTTATGCTTGTGTTCACATTTTTAATGATAATTACTGTAGTATGGCATTTTCTAGATACAGAGCTAGACATTTCAATAGAAGCACCCTGGCAGGGGATGCAACCTGAAGATGCTTTTATGATATTTCTCCCAAAAAAAAAGAGACCAACTGTAGGAACTGTGTGTTTGACATATCAGTGCTCTGTCTTTGTGCCGAACAGGTCCGGAGAGTCCCAGGTTCCAGCGGACGTCTTCACAAGACTGAAGATGGTGGCTGGGAATGGAGTGATGATGAACTAGATGAAGAAAGTGAGGAAGGCAGAGCAGCAATTTCACAGCTCAGGGTAGGTCCTCAAACTCAGCTAGCTGTACTGTTTCTGATTTGTTTTCTAACTGTGGTACATCTAAATATCCCTGGGAAGCACGTGGCCTTGTTTTCAGTGTGATACACAGTTCTGATCCCTCCCCTTGAGTTTGTAGCTGAACCAGAGGAAGCAGATTGAAGGTTGAAGAAATTGTATCGATCTCTTTTCTGTCATCATTCTGGGGCACAGCTGGTCTCGTTCAGGGATGTTGAGTATAATTGGGAATACGAATTCAGACGGTCTGCTCCCAGCTCAGCATACTAATTCACTTGAGCTAGGATATTCTCTTTGTTTTCAAGGGTGCTGACTGTTTGAGATGCTTTCTTCTGGAAGTGTCAGCAGAGGTTTTATCCTCCTGCCTTCTCCAGGATGGAGCTGAAATCAATAGGGCCTGTTTTTATGGCTGATACCTGAAACACACAAGGCCTGGTTCTGTCCCCTCAGTTGCACTGAGATCGATTAGTCCTAGTAGAAAATGTTACAGCATCCCTGAAGTCACAAGGAGTGACTGGTCTAGCACTTGAAAATCCACCACAAAACACCACATCCCCCTCTCCCAACACATACACAAAAAAAATCCAAATCCAGACTAACCTCAGAAACATAGAGGAGTAACACATAATAATCAACTAAAAGATGACAATAAATTTCCAAATTGTGTTCCTCCCAGCAGTGAGGAGTGTGGATTTTGACTGTAGTTGCTTGCCTGTTCCCTTTTCACTACAGCAGGTGGCTTGAAGAGGACTATGTGCTTTAATCGTTCTGTAATTGAATTAGTGAGACAGTGAAGGGTTTTTAGAGGAAGCTTTTCAGTATGAAAGGGAAGAAAAGCAGTATTGGTTTGAAGCATTTATCCCTTTACAACTTTAACTTTTCTCATTTATCTTTCATGGTCTTCCCTCTACTGGTCTTCTGTATAGACACTTAAGTATTAAATGCAAGATTTTGCTTCTTTTTAGCACCCTTTAACATGTTTGGGTTTTTAAAAGCCATTCTTGGTATTGTAATTCCATAGTTTGTGCCAACATCTATTGTGATTTTTTTTAAAGAGCTTACTATATCCAACTCCAGATCCTTAAGGAGAATCTCATGGTACCAGGTGGCTACTACTGAAATTTTTGATGCTTTTTGAGCTGAAATCTTCTAAATTCCTTTTGTAGGTTAAAATATAATCAAATTGTAGGACACAATATCGTAAAAGACCCTGACTATTTCAGAGATTGTTTAGAACTTGTTCTATCTTGTCTCTAAGCTCAGGGTGCTATGACTTAACACTGTTTGCTTTGCTGTGTTTTGAACAGTACTTGCTTGTTTCATTCCTCTCATGCAGAAAAAAGCAGATTGACACACCATGTTTACAAGGTTCTTTTCAAACCTTTTTTTTTTTTCTTGGAGCTTTGGCAAATTTCCCTGTACTGCTTTCTGTTCTGATTGCCCTCAGGGAGGGCACCACAGCAGCTTAGACCTCACTACATGTCCACCTAGGTACTTGAATCCTGCCCTGGGTGTCTTTAACTCAAAAGCTGTGCAGAGGACTTTCTTCAGCCTGAAGGTGAACGGATAGGAACACCTGTGCACCTCTGGCATTTGATCCCTTTTCAAGGACTCTCTAAGGCTTGTATTTAAACTGCTAGTGTTTGCCACAAATACAGTGTTGTTGAGGACTAGTGTTTATCCTGAGTTTTGGCCATAAGTTCCACCTGCCTGTGATCCTTCTGCAATTTTAACTAAGTTGTAAGATAGAATAACTTACATTAACTAGGTGTCACCTTTTATTCCTGCCCATGGCAGAGGGGTTGGACGAGATGGATCTTCAAAAATCCTTTCCAACCCAAACTATTCTCTGATTCCGGCTGTACCTGCATTTTCTTGCTGTCAGCCTTAAAGAGAATGGCTTGCAGATTGACTTAATTTGCTAAAATACTTCAGTATCCTCCATAAAAGCTTCTGCATAAATGGAAAGTGTTTGTAATTTTTTGCTCGTCTGCACTTCACAGAAAAAATAGGATGAATTTAATATGTATAGGTGTGTTATTTTACAAGTCTCTTGCTAGGACTGCACCCGAAAGCAGGCAAATATTTAGTACAAACAACCAGAATTATCTGCCCAATTAATTTAATAAGCTGATATGTTGGCTTAATGTTACCTTTTGGATATAAAGACATATAGTGAACAACTTTGCTCTCTGTATTTAAAACCCTGAATTCCAATTAGAGCAACTGTGCTATGTTGGCTCTTAAATCATTCACCTTCCGTTACTCAGTAAATCTGTGCAGTGGCACGCGGTGTGGTCACGTTTCACTGATTACTCACATCATCTCTGGTTACACAAGCAAAAGTAAGTTAGAACTAATATATTTCAGCACATCCCTGGAGTCATCTTATTTGTGCCTTAATTAGGTAAATGTCTATTAATGTTTGTCCTATTTCCTTTCTCTCCATGTTTTTTTCATTTACTGCTGTTTGCCATTTATCTGGGTTAGTTGTTAGCTCTGGGGCAGGGCCAGTGTTTCCATCCTTGTCTGTACAGTGTCTAGCACACTAAGATCTTTCAGACAAGCTCCTTTTGAGTTATTCCTTGAGGCATCTGGGTACTCTTGGATATGAGCTTTGTGTCTGAAAGAACAGCGCTGCAGCCATGGCCTGCAGATGTGGAGCATGGCTGTTTATCTCTGGGAGCAATGCCACATTTTTCCATCTTGCCTGGTAACTGTCAAGTGAGAGCTCAACATCCTGAGACGGATTTCAGGCTTTACCTTTCCAGCTGAGTGACTTTTTTTCTGACACTGTCTACACATAGTCACCATGAAGGAACTGTTCCTTCTCCTCCTGTCCAGAGGGCTCTTTGCAACTTGCTGTTCTGATAATAATTTTTAACCTTCTCTCATGAGAAGTCTATGAGTCATATATTACAAATTTATCTGATCTGCATTGGTTAAGTTAGTGGCATTGGTTAGTGCATAAACTGGCTCAAGATAGTGTCATGATGTGACTTACATTCTTCTATCTAACGCTGTCCTAATTGCAACTTGTCTTTTAAACCATTTTGTGGAGAAGGAACATCTATTTTATTAATCCCAGCATGGACCAAGCCATCCCACCTGTCTGTCTCCACATGGTAGCTGAACCTGTTAGAAGTCAAAGCTGCAGGCTCCCTTAATTGCAGGGCTTTCCAGGAGTACTTGGCAATTCCTTCCTGCTCATATGAAATAGCTAATGCATGTCACCTTTATTTTACTGATAAGCAAAGATTGGTCACATTGCTTTGTCTGCACTTTCCCCTCTGTTCCACGGATCTCTTTGTGTTGCTGCTGAACTTGTGTACAGCTGTCACTTCTCTGCTTCCTCCTATGGAGAGCATAGTGTAACGCAGAGTCTAAGGGCAAGGAGAGCAAGTGAGAGATTTCTTTCTAGAAAGCAGCACATGTAAGGCTGATTTTTATTTTTTTTTTATTTTTTCCAAGGTTTTGTGTGGTTTAAATAAGTTGGTTTGCAAACTAGTTCCCTAAGTATACAAAGGGGATTAGTTTCTTAGCAGAATTTTGTAAGCATTTGTGTGGTTTAACTTTTTCTGCCAAACCTGAGTAGCTTAAATTGATTTTGTCATCTTGGTGCACAAGTAATTTGGTCCAGTCTGAGTGATCTGTAGGAGTACTGGGTTTTGCTAATAGTTAACAATGATTGCAGCTTAGGGTATTGTATGCCACTGTGTCAATATCAACTGCAAGTTCTGAAACACCATTGTATGTTCTGGGTGGTATGATATGATTAGGTTGCCAACAAATTGTGTGGTGTCCCTTTCATTGTGTATCTTAATACACATATGTAACTTGAAAGCAATTATATAGATTTCATATGTTCAGTATGGTTCTGACAAGTCCTTCTAGTCAGTAAGATTCACTTTTGTCTAGGCACTGACAGATTTTTCTCTGTTTTTCAGTCTCCCAGAGTGAAAGAACCTGTACAGAATTCCGAGGTAAGTTATAATTGCAAATGACTTCCTGAAATAACTCCTAGTTATTGCTGCTGGTTCAAGGAACATGTTTTTATTAGCCCTTGAAAACAATATTGTGTGAAGTAGTAGCTAGCATCTAGTTGAGTTCTGCTTGAAAATCTCCCTGTGAAAGGAATCATTGGCTGTGTAATGCCAAGAGGTCTTTCTGAGGTAAGTTTGGTGTATCTTTTCAACTTTACTTGCTATGGCAAAAGTCTGTATGTTGTAAGATAATGAATTGGTCACAAGAATAATCGAAGGTAAACAATGCTGTTCCTATTTTTCCTATTTCCTCCTTTTTTAAAAAAAAAAAAAAAAAGAAAAAAACCCCAACTTTAAAATCTCTGTTTTGCGTAGTCCGAATCACTCGTTTGCAAGCTATGCTCAGAAATATGAAATAATCTGTAGTAGTGTTTGATAGAAAACAAAACTTCAATTGCAATTTATAATCTGCCTGAAGTTCTGTCCTGTGTTTCTTACATTAGGAATATTAGTTTATCTTCTCTTTCAGTGATAGAGACTGCTTATCTTCTAGAGACTGTGCTGTGTCTTTCTTTTCCCTACTTGTGTGGAAAGATAAACAGAGCTGTCTCCTAGAAATTAGTCTTGGGTTAGGCTGTCCTGTTCTTCCTTCATCTGTTTCCAAGGATTGATTATAAAGGGAGATCTTAAGAAAGACCACAGTTCTGGCACTGTAATTTGCCATAAACTCTAGATTCAAAGAAAAAGCTGAAAACTAGAATCCTTTAGGGATGAGTTTCCCCATTGTCATGCATCCCTTAATATATATTGTGGTTTGGAGGTCTGCTGCCCAGGTTTTCAATATTCAAGGTGATTTATATTTCCTACAACTTAGTAGAGTAAGTTGGAGGGCACACTGAAGTGCCATCAAGCTTATAGTTCTGTGACTACCATGCCAAAATCAGTTTCTCTGTTCTGAATAACACGAGAGGTAAAAAGGGTTAATCTTTCATTTAGTTCCTTTCCCCCACCCCCAAATTAATTGCATATGATTTTTTTTTTTGCACTAACTTTAGTAAATCCAATCCTCAACAATCATCTTGTGTGTTTTGGAGAACGTAAGCTCTGAATTCACTTTTCAGTTGAATATCCAGATTGCTCTGACTGACGTTTGTTTTACCAATGGATAAATTGTCCATAGTTATCTTAATGCTTTGCTAGGCTGTGTTCTCTGAAAGGAACTAAAAGTCAAAGCAGAGTTGCTCTGCTCTGACTGCATGGCTACTTGGAAATGTAAGTAGCACTCAGATTCTGAGAAGGGGGGGGGAGGAACTAAAGGATAGGGTGCTCTCCTCCAAGGTAGGATATGATCTGTGTGCATCCAGCCTTGCTAGCTGCAGGGTGTAGTTTTTGTCCAAGATCCACAGTCATTCTGCTATCTTGGTTTCTTATTCTTATTTACTGGTGAGTGAAATTTGCAAATGTCAGGGCAGAAGGGGCCCCCTGGACATGAGGAAACATTAAACCCCTTGAACACCAACTTGGGATCAGTGTTAAGTGTCCTACTGGCCTGGGAATGCCCTTGGCATTGAACTTCTAAAAGTGATTTATGTGGCAAACAAGCACGTGTTGGAAAGCTGGTGCCTGAATCCGAACTCTTGAGTTCCTTTTCTCATTAAACACCTTTTTGCTTGCAGCTATTCCCATCAGCTGAGCCTCCAGGTCCTTCACTCAATGCTCCAGCACAGGCACCTACTCAACTACCTCAGGCTGCAGGACAAGTACCTGCACAACCTCCAACTGCTGTACCTCCACCTAGTCAGGCTCCTCCAGCAGCCCCAGCAGCAGCCCAGGTAAGACCAGAAACCCTTTGTACCAGCTTTCAGCTTTGAGCTTTGCTGTTCTGTTCTGATCCAAAGCCATGAAAGTTGCTTGTCCAGAGTTGTGTTAGTGCTACTGCTTACACAGAAGTGACAGCTCTAGGCTTCTCTGTGAACCCTTGTTTGTTTTCACTGACCTGGTAAAGTTCTCAGCTTCAACAGAAATGAGATCGTCATCAGAAGCCCCGAGCTCCATTGCTGGCACAAGAGCACCAACAGATGCTGTAAAATACTAGTGGCTTGCAAAAGGAGTACAGTCAATGTAGGCTCAGCAGTTTTTTGTTCTTATTCTGTGAGTGAGCAGTGACTTTTTATGCTGTTTAGGGAGTGCAGTCTGACTTGAGACAAGGTTAAAGGTTAAGAAAAAAGGAGAGTCTTGTGTAAGTGGCAGCTGCTTGTTCTTGGTGTTTAAGGTTCAGAACAAACAGGTTCTGATTGTGTCTCCCAACATCACTGGCATCTATGGGATAAGAGTGGAGAAAAAAGTGAGAGGAAGAAACTAGAACATGCAAGTTCTTCAGCCTTCAGAAGAGAGACAGGCCTAGCTAAAATTTTGTAGCCATCAAAAATTGTGGAGAAACTCCATCTTTGGGAAGCTCTGAACCTTGTGGTGCTTTCAAACACTTCAATTTCAAAGAGAGGAGACAGAAGGGAGAATGAACCTGTGGGGGGAGGCACAGAGAATGTGAAAGCTTGACAAGTTTGTGTTTAATTCTTAGCCACCTCACCCCAAAGTGAAGGATATGGGTCAGATAGGCAGGCATAGCAAAGTCAGGAAGGATCTCTGACTTGTGTTAAAAAGAGAAAAATGGCCAACTCAAATCATTACTGAGACACTTGGAATGTGTCTTGTGGTTTGCTGCAGAGTTTGCAGGCTCTTGAGTGATGGCACTTCTTTTATAAAACACACTAATGGTCATATTTAGTGGGGAGAGGCTGTCACTGTTGAAGGGGGCCAAGCTACTATCACCTTTTGGTGGTGTTGGTCAGAAAAATAACTCTTAGACTTACTCCTTCCTAGGAATGTTTCATTCTTTTTATTTTAAAAGAACATAGAAAGATACGTATATCACTTCCCTGCAGTCAGCTCATGTTCCTGTTTACCAGACTGTTAAAGACAGTGCATTAGTCATTAAACAAAAATAGTGGAGTTGAGGTCTGACATATTCTTGGCTACATTAAAAGTAGCTTTAATACTTAAATCAAACCCCTTCAAATCTCTTGAAAAAGGGCCAGTGTTTAATCCCTTAATTTTATGCAGCAGTTGAAACACCAGCAGCAAAGGCTAGGACTCCCATTTTGGCAAAAAATGAAGTAGCAGTGTTGGTCTTGGTGAAAGTGTTTTCATTTGCACTAGCAGAGTATCTTGCTCCCTGCCACTGGTGCTCAGAAGTTTATTTGTTGGTAGCTTGTCCTAAAGTGAACTTCATACCTTTGTGTCACTGTGGTGTTCTTTATAGCTCTCTGTGTCACCGTGTTCTTCTTTATAGCTCTTCTTTGTCAATATGTTCTTCCTTACAGCTCTTTCTAGCAGTGTGTTCTTCTTTATAGCTCTCCTGGTTCTTGTAGCTCGTTGGTTACTGTTTTGCAAACCTCTCTGGGCTTCTCTGTGAACCTTTGTTTGTTTTCACTGACCTGGTAAAGTTTTCAGCTTCAACAGAAATGAGATCGTCATCAGAAGCCCCGAGCTCCATTGCTGGCACAAGAGCACCAACAGATGCTGTAAAATACAAGTCTTAAACAAAGGCTTATTTTTTTTTTCCTCTCGTGAAAAAACTTGGTCAAGACTTTGAAGCTTAAATTATCAGCCTAGCATTGTGTCTGCCTTGTTACTACAGTTTTACAATTCCTGCCTCAGCACATGCAGTACAGATGACTTGTGCAGTTTGTTGGGGTTTATTTGGTGGAGCTTGATTAACAATTAGCCCTTTACTGGAAGTATCACAAGTACTGTGAAGTTGGACACCTCCTGGATCTTTCCTAGATTGCTGCTGACCAATATGAAATGCTTTGATTACATGTTCCAATAATTACTCTGAAGTAATTTAGAAGTGAAAATAGGCAGCTGTAAAATCGCTGCTAGATGCCTGTAAAGCCTTTGATTTTACAAAAAAATAAAGAGTATATGCTAATCTGCTAATTACATTATTTCTGACGTGCTCTTCACAATTGTATCAGGTTTTTAAATCAGATGTTTGGGGCAGGGATTAAAACACAAGAGGTCTTAAAGCTGTCATGAATGCCCAAAAACTTTAAGTTTTGATGCAAAGCAAGCAGTCTTTTTATATTTGGCACTTCTTCTGAAGTTTCCTGCCACTTTGGCTTTTCTCAAAGTTGTGTAGTTTTTACTCTTTTCAAAACAATTGCAGAACCTCCTGGGTTACTATTTAAGCATGAAGTTCTCCTGTTTCATTAGTCTGTTGTCTTTTTTCACTGTAGTGTCATGATCCTAATAATGAGTTCAACTTTTATTTGTATTTATAGTTGATCAAGGTTATCTCTAGTTTGAAAACCAGAGAAAGGGATGATCTGCTATAAAATAGTGTAATCCTATTGCAGGCCCCACCTGCTCCTGCTGCAGCTCCAGTACAGGAAGATACAAAAGTCCCCATCAGCCTTGTACTAAGGTTAAGGTAAGGACACAAAACTAACCTGTTCTGTCAAAGTGAGCCATTGTAGAGAGGGGCACTGGAGGACTTCTGTAGTGCATCTTGCCATCTGCCTTTTAATGAGAAGGGTGGTGGATATATGTTGTTTGGCAGCTTGGATTTCATCCACTCTTCTGAAACTGGGACCCAGAAAAGCAGTTTATCTCATCCACTTCTTCAGTTTGGCAAGAGCTGTAAGACTGGAAGATTGTGATATTTGTATAAATATTCCTAAACTCTAATGAGGTGGGAAAGAGGAATTAGCTGGATTCCCTAACAGAGATCAGGGATCCAGGGCTTCTGGCCTTGTGCTGGACCATCTTACTATTCAGGCACAACTTCAGACTTCAGCCAGTTCTGAGAGTGATGAGCTTTTATCCAATTCAAGGCATAGATTGTGGTCTATATCCCTAGAAATAGGCAGAAAAAGGATTGTAAGCTGCTTTCTACTGTCATTACACATATTGACGTTTCTTATTTAAGAAACCTGCCTCTCATCTCAGTAGGCATCTTGGTTGTTGATAGGCGTTGGACTGGCCAGACTGATTGTTCAGTGACAGCACTTTCTTTTGGGCATCAATCAGTGCAATGAAATGGTCTCTTCTATATAAAATTCTCTTCTTTCCACAGGAATTCAAAAAAAGAGCTCAATGATATTCGATTTGAATTTACCCCAGGGAGAGGTGAGCTGGTGGGAGATTCCAATCTGTGAAGGTGGTTTTGATGATGGGGAACTTCTGTGTTCAGTGTTGTGCAGTTGTGTGTATGGAGACCCTGTATGAGAGTCTGTCCACGGTGCCTTCCTAAAGGGCTTGCCTTACGGTCGAGCTGATCACCAGTGCTTGGAGCACTGCTGTTGAGAAGACTCCTCTTGGAAAACTGTCATGGATATGAGCAAAGTGCAGCTCTTCAATGAATTTCATCTCAGAGTTTGACATCATAGCTCAGAGCTGTCTGACAGCACCCGGTGTACACCCTCATATCCCTCTTGTGTAAACAACACTCGGTGTTTGGTTTGTACGAGCTCCTTTAGGTTTCTGTGTGATGCCTTCATCCGTTGGACAATATCTGTTACGTGGTGACTGACTCTTGGGTTTTTCCCCAACAGATACTGCTGATGGTGTGTCTCAAGAACTCATTTCAGCAGGTCTTGTTGATGGCAGAGATCTGGTAATAGGTAATTATGTATTATTTTTCCTGCTCTAACCATTTCAGTCATTTTTTTTAACGTTTAAAATGACCTGATGAGTTGGGTGCTAGGTGAGTTTTCTGTGGCTTTAGTTCTCTACCCAATAAGCTCAACAAAATTGCAGACAGCTCTGTGCCAGTACATTTAGGCAACTCCCAGTCCAGAAGAATATGATCAAGTTGGAAACATTATGAAGCAAATGTTCCTTGTAATGCAAAATGAAGGCTAATCCATGCATTAGATAAATCATTATCATCTGATGTATATGCATTGCCAAATTGCTGCACAAGCCTGTACTGCTCACAAGTCCTGCACAAGAGAGGTCTGGGACTGGAATCAGCCAGGCTTTTTTGGTTTAAGTAGGGCTGGGGAAGGAAGGATGAAGTGCACACGCACTAGGGCAGCAGCATGTGTCGTATGGGTGTGAACAGGTAGATGACCAGCTGCCTCTAGCAACAGTTTGCTAAATAAATGTGTCCTGTGTAGCAGGTGAGACTTAAACTCTCAGTGCTGCCTGTGTATTTTGAATACAGCTAGCAAACCTGTTTCTTAACCACAGGCTGTAACATGTGGAAAGGCTGCTAGTGCAAAATGAACTGGATTTCCAGGTGCAGTTGGGCAGTTTATTACTAGTAATCCCACCACATCCAGGAAAAAAAAATACTACCTCTGAAAAAGAAGCATCCTAACTGATGACAGCATTTTCACAGTTTAAAGCTTTAGATTTAAGCAGGTTGAGTCTACCTGAGACCTGAACTTTTTAATCATTTTAGAAGTTCTAAGTTTGCTGAGTAATAGAAAGAGGCCTAATGAGTTTGGGATGTTTTTCTCTAGCCTGTCCTAACATTTGCCCATTTTCTTTCTGTGTGTTTGTGTGTGTGTGTGATTTCAGTTGCAGCTAATTTGCAGAAAATTGTGGAAGAGCCCCAAGCGAACAGATCCGTCACTTTCAAACTGGTATTTATTCCTGTTCCCTAATTGAAAAGTTGTCACTTGCAAAGAGAAGGCATTGCATAGAAATGCCTGTGATGTCTACTGTAGGCATCTAATGCATGCACTCTAAATCCTCCCCTCTTTCCCAAAGCTTCCTGCTGGTTGTCTAACAGTAGGCAATGCAGGCTCCCTGCTTGTGTCCTCTGAGCAGCACCTCGGTTAAATCAGTGTGAGATGATGTGCTCATAGAAACAAATTCCCTTATCCTGGTTAATAAACATATCAAAATGCTACAAAAGGGTATTTTCTGGGCTTGGAATGTACACTTGCCCAGAAAAGGCAGAAATACTTCAGGGCTGGCAAGTGGGCTAAGAAATGGACTCCTTTCTGGGAGGAGGAGAATGGGGAGGGTCCAGATACATTGTCTGTGAGGAGGAAATGGGGAAATGAAGGAAAAAAAAAAAGAGAGAGAAGAGTGAGGGGCAAAAAAACCAGCCAAAACTAAGAGAAGATAGGGTAGCAGAGGAGAAAGAATGGCAGATGAATCCTTCAGAGGTGGTGGAATTCAGAGGTAGTTTTAGTGGCAAAGCAAAAGTGGAACCAGTTTATTTATTGGTAGTGAAGCAGTAAGTGCCATTGTTTTTAACTCTTTCTATAAGGAGTTAACACTTGTTTTGCCCTAGTTAGTGCATGTAGCCTGAGTCAGAGCAGCCATTGGCAAAACTTCAGTCCCAGCCCTTCCTATCTTCAAAAAAAGGCAAAAAAACCCACCTCAAAAAACCTGCTGAATTTTAACTTTGGGTAGTTCTAGCTGCTGAATACAGTGCAAAGCTGTCCTGTGACTGCTCCCTCTGCAGACTGTGTCTGATGTACCTTGTGATACGTAGCGTGGTACGTATCGGGGGGGTAGAGCACGTGTGTTGCTATTTGGATCTTTGTTCCTTGTGTTTCAGGCATCTGGTGTCGAAGGCTCAGATATTCCTGATGATGGCAAACTTATAGGATTTGCACAGCTCAGCATCAGCTAAACAATGGTCCCAGGAGATGTTTTCCAACCGAGAACCCACATGTGCATATTCGTAATGCTTCTGTTAGCCTAAACAAAAACAAAAACAAACCACTACTGCCAAAGAATTGAACTACAGCCCCCTTCCTAGAAGCTTTAACATTTTTCCTTAATAGGATCACAAACCTTCCTGAAATTACCGATGGCGTTTACACCTTTTGTAAACAACTCTCATGTTTTTGTATCTGTCATCTCAAACGTGCAGATCCAACACATCATTGCCTGCATGTTCATTTTATTATTGCCTTACTTTAAAGAAAAATACTACTGAGTACGAAGCAGGGGGTTCCACTGCTCTGATGATCTTGCCTAAATGTTTGCTTACATGTGGTTTCATTTTTTTTTTTTTTCACTTGCTATTTTTGCACAAGTTTTAATACTGAAAGGATCTTTTTTTTTTTTGTTGTTCCTGCTTCTCCTTTTCTCTGAAACACCAATGTACATGTTATTTGGGTCACCTGGAGTGCTGAGAAATCTGCTTCTCTTCGGCTGTGTTTTTTAAAACTGCTGGTTTGAATGCTTGCACCCAAGAAAGCAAGCCAAGTCTTAACCCACGGGAGGGAGAGCCACCTTCCCTTGTGCTTGTGTTTTTGAGAAGTTCCTTGACTTTGAGGTGTTAGAAGTCAGCTTCCCTTTGTAAACTGCCTTAATTATTTCTTATTTTTTTTTTTTCTTCACCATTTTGGTTCTCTCCACATGAGTGCCAGGCGTGGCATGAGGGCTGAACCTTTTAATTTACATTAAGCAGTCCTTCCTCAAAACGTCTTTCATTCTGCGTCTTAGATGTAGTCTGTTCTTGAAGCAGAGCAATGAGGCATTGCTGTCTGGAAACTGGGCTTTCAGATGATCAACAGAGTATTTGTGGTCAGAGGGAGAGGAGATCTGTG
>NW_010317071.1:892-1887 GCF_000700745.2 Antrostomus carolinensis | reverse complement strand
CCACCTTGGTCCTTCCCCGCTCCACTAGCCTCCTCACTTCTCCCCAGGAGACGCTGATGGGGAAGTACGGGGAGGACGTGAAGCTCATCTACAAGCTGCAGGACCAGGGCGGGGAGCTGCTGGCCCTGCGCTACGACCTGACTGTATCCTGCGCTGGCTCTCGCGGAGGGGACGGTGACACGCCGAGGGCACTGCCACCTCCGTTTGATGGGTCACCCTTGCCCTGCCCTGCTTGCAGATCCCATTGGGGTGGTGGGAACCCCCTTCCTGCCAAGCAGTGGACACCCCAGCTGTCACTGGCGTGATCCGACCTCAAACCACCCCATAGCCAGTCCAGGGTCTGCAGCAAAGCAGCCCTTTTTTTCCATGGGCTGTGGACATGCACCAGTGTGCTCCACTGTACTGGTTTTACCTCCTCCCAGTTACAGTCCTCGCCTCTGCGCACTCCTGTCCTGCCCGTCCCACTTTTCCAGTGCCTCGGTAGTTGTTCTCAGAGAGCAGCGGTGTTTGCTGCAAGTGTCCATCCCAGGTGTCCTCCACCTCCACATCTCACCAAAGCTCTCCACATCACGGTCTCTACATCCGTGCCGTGTGTTGAGTTCTCTCTGATTGCACCATAAGAGGGCAAACTGACCCAGCAGAGGTCTGTCTTTGCAAGATGTTGACATACTCTGGTTCATAAGAAAGAGATGGAGTTGTCCTGGTGCTGGAGGAGCTCAGCGTGGTTCATTGCCCTCCTCATCAGCCTGGGCTGCTGTTCTCCCCAGAGATCTGGGAGCAGCTGGCAAAGCGAAAGGGGGACGGGGTGCTTTGAGGTTCAGCTTTCTGCAGCTCGAGGGATCTCCATGTTCCTGTCCTTAACTCCTCAGCCCATCAGGTGCCCTTCGCTCGCTATTTGGCCATGAACAAGATCACCAACATGAAGCGCTACCACGTCGCTAAGGTCTACAGGCGGGACAACCCGGCCACAACCAGGGGCCGCTACAGGGAGTTCT